>NC_056742.1:352925084-353200084 GCF_019279795.1 Protopterus annectens
GTTGCGAGACTGTTGGTTTGTATACTCTCTATGGTACCTTTGTAAGAGATAGTAAGGATTAGACAGGGAAGGTTTGAGTTTTTCATCTTTTGCAGGAAATGAAGGCATTGTTGTGCTTTCTTTACAATGGCAGAAGTATTAATGCTCCATCTTAGGTCATCTGTGATAGGTACCCCTAAGAATTGTGTGCTTTCCACTCACTCTACTATTTCATTGTGGGTTGTTAGTAGAGAATGTGTTTTATGCCTTCTTCTAAAATCAGCAATGATCTCTTTGGTCTTGTTCACATTTAGTGAGAGATTGCTGTTGTCGCACCAGACGATGAGTTGACTAAATTCCTCTCTATAGGCTGATTCGTCATCATTGCTGATGAGACTTACGACAGTTGTGTCATCCACAAACTGGATGATGTAGTTCAAGATGAACTTGGCTGTGCAGTCATGAGTCAACAAAGTGAACAAAAGAGGGCTCAGTGCACAGCCTTGAGGAACCCTCGTATTCATAGTGATACTCTCGGAGGTGTTATTTCAACGCATACTGTCTGGGGTCTGTCTGTGAGGAAGTCCAGTATCCAGTTGCATAGAGGTGTGTTTATTCCCATTTGGTGAAGTTTCTTTATCAGGTGTTGGGGGATCACTGTGTTGAAGACAGAGCTAAAGTCTATGAACAACATTTGCACATAACAATTCTTGTTTTCCAAGTTGGCCATGAATACTTGAAGGGCCATTGAGAAAGCATCTTCTGTGGAGCGATTTGGTTGATATGCAAACCGGAATAGATCTAAGGATGCAGGGACACTGGACATTATATGTTCTTTGACCAGCCTCTCAAAGCACTTCATTACTACCGAGATGAGTGCTATGGGAGATTGTCATTTAGGTCCAATGGTGTGGACGTCTTTGGGTAGGTATTACAGTTGTAGTTTTTAAGCATTTGGGTATGATATCCTGACTTAGTGATATCTATAAGAACCTGTGTCAGCTGGACAGCACATTCTCTAAGCACCCATCCCAGGATGTTGTTGGGTCCAGCCACCTTCCTTGGGTTAACCCTGCGCAAAGTTCTTCTAAAATCAGTAGGGTTGAGACCTAGTACTTCATTCCCTTGATTGGTAGGGGCTTTCATTGCAGTTGTGTTATTTCTTTCCTCAAACCTGTTGAGGAAGGGGTTTAGTTTGTTGAGGTAGTCAGCTTTGTCATTGTACTGTCCTGACATAGGCCTGTAATCTGTGATGGATTATATGCCTTGCCACATTCACCTTGAATCTCAGAGGTCTTTGAAGTGACTCTGGATCTTCCGACCGTATGCCCTTTTTGCTGTTTTTATTCCCTTGTTCAGGTTTGCTCTGCCTGACCTGAGGGTTTCCTTATCCCCTAGCTTGAAGGCTATGTTGCATGCCCTGAGGAGCTTATGCACTTCACTGGTCAGCCAGGGTTTCTGGTTGTCAGATGTGATGATGTTCTTGGTGACTATCACGTCATCCACACACTTTGATATGAATCCTGCTACTGACTCGGTGCACTCTTCCAGGTTGCTGTGCTGATCTTCAGTGGCAGCTACTTTGAACATGTTCTAGTCTGGGCATTCAGAGCAATCCTGCAGTGCAGAGATTGCTCCTTCTGGGCCAGACTTCTATCTGCTACTTGGATGGTGTCTCTGATTAGTAATGGTTTGTAGGGTGGAGTCAGCATGATGGATAGATGATCCGAATTACCAAGGAGCAGTGGGGCTTTTCCCTGAATGCCTGTTTGACATTAGTGTATACCTTATCTAGTATGTTGGCACCTCTGGGGCAAGTCTGTGTGCTGGTAGTAGTGCGGTAGAACTGTTTTCAGATTAGCCTGATTAAAGTTGCCAGCTATGATACAGACACAGTCATGGTTTTTGTTCTGCATTTTGCTGATTGACTGGTGTAGTATGGCAAGTGCTTCATTTCTGTTTGCACTTGGGAGGAATGCATACAGCTGAGATGATAATAGCTGAGAATTCCCTCGGCAGGTAAAAAGGTCTACATTTTACTGTCATGAACTCTATATTCTCAGAGCAGTGGGGAGAGACTTTCTTGCAGTTTGAGCACCAGTTGTTTATGTAAATGCAAACTCCACCTCCCCTGGATTTGCCACTCAGGGCCTGGCTTCTGTCTGCTCTAAATAATAATAATAACCCACCCACATGAACAGTAATGTTACTGATACTAGGATTTAGCCAGATTCCTGTAAAGAGGAACATACAACAGTCTCTTACCTCTCTATACATGTTTTGCTCCAATCTTAGGTAGTCCATTTTGTTTCCAGGGACTGTACATTTGATGGAATGATAGATGAGAGTGCAGGTCTGTAAGGGTTTCCTTTCAGCCTAACATTGATACCAGCACTAGTTCCTCTTTTCTAGATCTTTTTTTATCTCTTCCGTTGTCTCTTGCTTTCTGGCGCAATGTACATTGAATCTATTGTACACAGCACTATGAGTCTAGATTAGACAAGATTCTTATCTCTCTGAGTTTGTTAGGCCTCACAGGCCATAGAGGAAGCAGCCTTGTAAAACAGTTGCACTCCAGGTCCATAAACCGAGGATCTAGTAGGGTATTTCTGCCATAGACTAACCTTGTGTCCATTTCCCTTCCTGTTTTGTTGTTTTTGTAGTTTCTGATGATGTATTAGATGGATATTTACATAGATGATTAAGAGCAGACGGTTTGTTGATGGAATTTTTAGTACTACAGTAACAGCAGAACACGCTCTCCTGTAATGCATTGGTACTATTTTCTAACATGATTTTATCTTCAGCAGGACAGATTTTAAAATAGTAAGAGACCTACCGCAACTTTCCTGTATCTGTTATGACACTCAAAAAAGATATGGGTAGACGCATGAGTGTTTATCAGCTACACATTAAGATTTGGAGGCATTCAAATGATTCCGTTATAGTATCTTATTTTGATATTGATTCTTATTATCAGGCTTTCATGTTTTGTCTTATAATTCTGAAGGCAGGACAATCTGATGTAAGAAAACATATTTTAATGTTGTATTGCTCCTTTCCTTCTTTGTATTTTCAGCTTATATATGGAATTCGAACTTAATTGCCACTTGACTTGAGTAGGGTTCTAGTGTTAAACACTTAAATACATGCTTGATTTGATTTCACTGATGGAATGGAAACTCTGATGGGGTAGTATATAGTGACTGCAGCGTGTAACTTTTACATTCCTTTGACTGTAAAAACTCCACTTTTTCGGAAGTGGATAGGACTGAGTGAGAAATGTTCCCTTCCCCAAGGTGCGGCAGTGCTGGAGCTGGGTGTAGTAAATGAGAGTATGGTAGAAGCCCCCCTGCATGGGAGATGTATGGAAGCAGCCCCACAGAACATCAGCTTTTGAATTCTCCTGCTAACATTTGGTTTGCAATCAAATAGTTCAAAGACGGACGTTCGCATTTGTGACATGAAACAAGTTAGTTGTTTTTACTTCAAATTTTCTGTTATCATAGACGGTGGGGCCATGATCTTACTTTAGTTTTATTAGTCTCTTCCAGTAATCACATGGACCAGTGGCAAATGTTTCCCATTTACCCAGTGGCTTGCATTTCAGCTTCCAGATCCATTTTTCTTACACGTACTCCTGCAATGTGTTTACAAAAGGATTTGAGTGTTTGGTAGCAATGTACATGCTTTGTGGCTAAAGTGTTTTTTGTTGCTTATTACGTGAAATATTATTAAGCCATATCTGTCATATAAAGAGCAACGGTTATTGTTTCAAAATATATGCCAACACAGTAAAGCTACAGAGCTGAAATACATATGAAAATATCAGAACAACTATGAGGATCACATTTGGATGCAATAAAACACAAACTCTGGGCATGTGGTAATATCTGTATCATGCTCACTGAACCTTATTACACTGTGCAAAGTCTGGGCATGTGATATCTGTATCACGTTCACCATACCTTATTACACTGTACAAAGTCTGGGTATGTGGTAATATCTGTATCACGCTCACCATACCTTATTACACTATACAAAGTCTGGGCATGTGGTAATATCTGTATCACGCTCACCATACCTTATTAAACTGTGCAAAGTCTGGGCATGTGATAATATCTGTATCGCGCTCACCATACCTTATTACACTGTACAAAGTCTGGGCATGTGATAATATCTGTATCACGCTCACTGTACCTTATTACACTGTACAAAGTCTGGGTATGTGATAATATCTGTATCACGCTCACCCTACCTTATTACACTGTACAAAGTCTGGGCATGTGATAATATCTGTATCATGCTCACCGTACCTTATTACACTGTACAAAGTCTGGGCATGTGGTAATATCTGTATCATGCTCATCGTACCTTATTACATTTTACAAAGTCTGGGCATGTGATAATATCTGTATCACGCTCACCGTACCTTATTACACTGTACAAAGTCTGGGCATGTGGTAATATCTGTATCATGCTCACCCTCAAGTACCTTATTACACTCTCAAAATGGGCAGCTACATCTTCTGCTGTTTGAATTTTGTATTTGTTAGTTTATATATGATAATTATATGTTTTTCAGTGTATTTTAATGTATAATATTATTTCCACCTATTTTAACTAATTTATGCATGTGCATGTTATATTATATGTCCTAAAACTCCTAGGTTGTATAACAGTGGCTGTATTTCTGTAATATCAGTTGAACAGCATACAGTAAAAAAAGTCAAGCTTCTTACCAGGTAATTTTGCCAATCACTGGTGTCTATTGGATATCCCCCTTCTAACTCCTTGTAAGGAAAACATATTTACTGCAATGATTAAATGCTAAATACTTGCAACAAGCCAACTTGTATATTTCTTGAGATCTACATTATTTCATTATATAGTATGTAAATGTAAATAATGTACAAAGTCCTTGTAATTGCAAATTATTATGATTTGTTACTACTTACACCATGTTATTCTCTCATTCTTACTGTTAGATTGAGTTACACAATATTATTGCCCAATATTATTGTTCAACAATACATCCTCACTTCAACACCACCAATAAAACATTGCTACATTTCTCTGGCCATTACCTAATGTTAAGGAGCCAAAGACAAAATGACTATCCAGACTATTGTATCTTCACATATTGCACCATTCATAAATCTTCAGCAAAAAACAAGACAAATTATATCACAGCATCACTTCAAAACATCTCCACTTGTGATGTTTACTATCACTATAGTTATTAGTATGTGGCCACACCGAACCTAACCCTGGGCCTGCCCCCTATCATTCACATCTCTGCAGTACTACTCAGGCCTCCTGTGCAATATGTATATTTCATATAAATATACAAAGTGAATAATAAACTGAGTTCCATAGCTGGATCCCTCACCATAAACCTGACATTCTACCTATCGTTGAGACCTGGTTAAAACCCAGTACATCAGATGAAAGCATACTACCCCCTATACATAACATTATTAGAACATATAGAATTGCCAAAAGAGGTGGAAGGATATGCATATTATACTCAAACCAACTTAAACTTCTTAAATATACCACCATTTAACTAAATCTTTCTCACTAAATTGTAAACAACTACACTCAACCTATATCCCACCATACCCATATAATATGAATATTTCTGCCCTTGCAGTTATTTTGTCCTGGATCTGTACAAACACCATACCTTCATATTAGGTAATGTAAATATGAATTGAGCCAGGAACAACAATAATGCATTCTTTACTTCAGACATTAATCTCTTCTGTTTCACCCAAATAGTAACTGACACTACTAGAACAGAAAAAAAACTATGACAAAGAAAGCATTATTGGTCAGATACTAACTACTCAGACTAGTCACATTCTCTCTTCATGTGTTTACCAAACTTTCTCAGTAATAATCTTCTAACCGTTGTTATTTCAGAGTTAGCAGAAAATCAACAAAAATATACTTTTCAAGTTGTTGGAAGCCAAAAGGCTTTTCCATATGAACACATTCAATGAGTTAAATAAAATGGTGATCAAAAATCTTTACCCCTAGATGAGGCTGTCAACTACTTTAATCACACCTTTCCAATTATCCTCAACTTTGTTGCACCCATATGTAAGAAGAAGTTTAAATCCATTACTCCCCTTAGAAGTCAACAATAATTAAGGAACTAATGTCAGTTAGTGGCAAAACATAGAAATAATGGAAAGTTCTCAAACAACTCAATCTTGACAAAATTATAACACACCTAAAAATCAAGTTAAATACATCACTAGGAAAAGCAAGCAAAGTTTCTTTAACCAGCAACTGCAACAGCAGCAAAATAACCCCAGTCAATACTGGGCACATATTATAAAACATCTTAAACCGGGCAAAAAAATAAACAAAATAGTCTTTGCCCCAGTGAAACTAATATTACCATTGTCTTCACTACAAGTATGTTGTAAACATACCTAACTCTTTTATGCAAAACAATAACTTTATACCAAGCAAGAATGATTCATATGACTTGCGTGGGACAATTAACCTTCAGTAAGTAAATGACACTCAAAAAAGATACTTACCTTACTAGCTCCTCACCTTCTTCTACCTGAATATCTTCAAATTGTAGTGGACACTATATCCTACCCTATTGCAATACTTATGAATAGATCCATGTCACAACTTCTGCTCCAATACTATGGAAGCATTCTTATATAAGACCTCTTCACAAATGAGGAGCAAACAATTTCTTTAGTAATTGGAGACCTATTTCCATACTATTCGCCATCTCTAAAATACTTAAAAGCAGCCGTTTCATCACCTTATAAATAACAATCGATCACCCACACAGCATGATTTTCAACCTGGATTCTGAAATTGCTCTTTTATCCTTAAATACTAACAATCATACCAAAAACAAGGGTCTGTCCACCACTGTTGTTCTCTTAGGCCTAATTAAGGCCTTTCATACTATCTCTCACAAACTGATTTCAAAGACTGGCTAATTTGGATATGGTACACAGTAGACTAGAATGATTCAAAAGTTTCTTAATTGAGAACAAGCAGTAAAATGTTTCCAAGGTAATTTTACACAGTAATATGAGTTCCTCAAGACTTGTTGTCTTGGTTAATCAAGCTCAAGGGACCAGTTCTGTCCAACATCTTTGTGAATGACATGCATGCCATGATTCCTGATAGCACATTAGCAAAATATGCTGATAACTCCACTCCACTGTTATCTGTACTGTGAACTCCGTTAGTCGGTTACACCATTTCACACAAGTTACCCTTCATGATGCATAGCACATTGGCTTAAAGGCTCACATCTTTTAGTAAATTCTAATAAAACTAATATAGTCAGATTTGGTTCTTTTAAAATCTCAGTTATTTTACAAAATAGCACAGCAGCTTAACAAGTCTCCTATGCCATTTTCTGGCATGTTCATAGATCATAAAGTATTTTCAAGTAATATATTGATTATGTAACCTTAGAAGCTCCCACAAAGTTGAGTATGTTATAGAAATCAAAACCATACCTAGTAGAAACATTACAACTTAATGCAGTCTAACAGTCTTAATCATCAAGTCATCAAGGAAACGTAATTTTTGGCAAATATTATTAAACTAATTCAGCCTTTTTTATTAAAATAAAAATGTGGTTATAAGACAAATAAAAAATAAAAAAGAATTATTTAAGTTACTTACTAAGTAATGCAAATAGTCTAAATACTGAGATTATTGATTTGGAAGAAAGAGTAGTAGATGAGGACTGTGATATTGTACTGGTGATAGAAACTTGGTTTAATGACATTAATAAGAATGTTGAATTCCCTGCATATAAACAATATCATAGAAATTTGGTTTAATGACATTAATAAGAATGTTGAATTTTCTGCATATAAACAATATCATAGACACACAGGGAACGGTACGGGTACCTATTTATGTTAAGATCTATATCATCCCTTCTATTTGTTAGTGTAAATTATGAAATAATTGGGGTGAAGGTGATAAAGGAAAGGCTGGAGAGTGAGCCTTTTAATGAGGACTTGATTATGGGTTTTAGGAGTGGATATGATGCTGTTTTTATTAAAACTGTTAAAGCATTAATTACATTAGAACATCAATAAATATCCACATTTTTTTATAATTTACACCTAAAATTAAATAACCAATGAACTATTTACACTATAGGCATACCATATAAATTTCAAAATGAATTGAGATGAACCAAATGATATTTGAATAGTTATTTAGCAGACAAGTTCAAAGTCTCCAGTGACTTTTGAATTTTAGTCTAAGGATTGGAGACAATTGTTGGAGATGATGTTTTCACACGGGACATGAATGCACCAAATTTAGAATGGGATAGATGTGCACTGAATAATTGAACACTTAATGCTAAAAGGAATTAGCCTGGTGTATTTATTGGTATGTTAGTTTCATTAATCATCCCATCAGAAACAATAACACTGTTTGGGTTAATAAGGACATTTTAGTTATGGATCAGAAAATGGAACCACAAATTTGTTATTTCGATCATTTTGTATAACATATGATATATGTGTAAATGAAAGGAAAGATGATTGGATGGAATGTAAAACTAAGAAGATTTACTACTAGGAGAACTATATATCAACAGTAAATGAGTTACAGGTATGGAGGTAGTAAGAACTGGTGACTGGGCCAGAAATTAAAAAATGTTGAGAATTTTTTTATGAATATATCTTCTCATTAATAAAAGCATCTGTACCAGTTGTAGAGATTGGGTAAGATTTGATTGTCATAGGTTCATAGGTTCATACTAGGCTATCTGTCCTAGGGCATTTATAAGCCTAGCCAGAGTGTGTTTGGCTTTCGCCACCCATTTTAAATTAATTTTGCTATGCCCTTTTTTGAGTTTAGTATACTGTGCCTCTGTCTAACAGTGACACAGAAGTGATACCCGGGGTAAACCTACAGTCTCCCATCCACTCATCAAGATTCCTCTTGAAGAGAGTCAATGAGGGACTCTGCCTAACCTGGATTGGGATTTTATTCCAGAGTGAAGGGAGCCTCTGGGTTATGAATCTGTCCCTCCAGCATGTCCTATTTATTTCAGTGCTGAGGTTCAAGTCTCTCAAGTGCATAGCTCGATGGGATTTGGATTTTCTGAGGTGCAGCATGTCCATTAATTCTGGGTTGGACATGGCTTTATACATCAGGCACAGATCGCCTCTGAGCAGGTGGTATGCCACTGAGTATAGCTGGAGTTTCTTTAACCGGACTGCATATGGCATCTGTTTGAGCCCTATGTTCCTCTTGGTGAGGTACTTTTGGGGTCTTTCCAGTTGCTGCAGGAGTCTGGTAAGGTACATCCCAAAAGGGGCATTGTACTCAATTATGGGCCTGATGAGGGATGAGTAAAGAGGCACGATGATGAAAAAGTAATAGAAAAAAACATTATTGGCAAGTATATAGGATGGTTACAAATTTGAATAGTAAAATGAGGTATCAGAAAGTTAAAGCTAGATTGAGGAAACTACTTTGAGCAACAAACATTAATTATGAAAATGGTTACCTAACCATACTGTAGATAATAAAAATTCTACTGTAGAGACATCTGAGAATTTAATGGAATTAAAGGTGCAGGTATATGCACAAGAACAGAAGTTTTATTGTCTCATTCAAAACAACTTTTTAAATATTTTTGTTTAGAAATGTTCTGTGTCTAACTAGTACTTGCTTTGCGAAGACATACAGGATTACTTTTGGTTGGACTCAGTCATACAACAGATGATAAAGAGTTGTTAAAAGCCATTCATTTAGTACTGTGATAGCTTAGTGGTTAACATCTGTGACTATAGTCTACAGGGTCCTGGGTTCAAGACCTGCAAAGGTTGTTTATTTTTATAGCTGACATGGCTTCCTGGTAAATCACTTTGGCTGTGGTGTGCAGAATCGTGGGTTCTAGACTTGTAAAGGCTAGATATTTTAGGGTTGGGAGGGTGGCCTAATGGTTAAGGTATTTGCCTTACAAACACAAGGTGCAGGGTTTGAATCTCACAAAGGATAATCGGCTAGTCTTAAAATGGCTTGCAAGAGCAGTTAGCTTAGTACTAACCTATGAACCATTAGTACCATTAAGTTTAATACATCAGCAGCAGGGCTGGAGGGGTTAAACATTTTTTTCTCACTAAAATAATACATTACATTCCACAAGAATTGAAATATTTATATCTGAGAACACTCAGAAGTGATTTTCTTCTAGCATCCTAGTTAACAATTACAAATCAGTTTGTTTAAACTATTTATGTTGTACAGCTTCAAAACAAAGAGATTGTGTCAAGATCTACATCTAGGGATGTCATTGACCCCTTTACTCAGTCCTCATAGGTTCATAGGTAAGTACTAGGCTATCTGCCTATGGGCATTTATAAGCCTAGCCACAGTGTGATGGCTTTCGCCTCCCCATTAGATTAGTAACCTGGGCCTCTGTCAACAGGGCTCCTGAAGTGATCCCAGGGTAGAACTTACAATTACCCATCCACTCATCAAGATTTCTCTTGAAAAGGGTCAGAGAGGAGCTCTGTTGAATATGGATTGGGATTCTATTCCAGAGTGAGGGAAGTCGCTGGGACAGGAATCTATCCCTCCAGCATGTCCTGTTTATTGTTGTACATAGGTTCAAGTCACTAGAATGAGTGATTCTGAGGGATCTCGTTTTCTTGAGGTGAAGCATGTCCACTAGTTCAGGGTTTGACATAGCCCTATAGGTCAGACCTAGGTCACCTCTGAGAAGACGGTAAGCGACTGAGAAGAGCTGTAGCTTTTTTAGTCGTGCTTCATAGGGTAATTGTTTAAGGCCCTTAATCCTCTTAGTGAGATACTTCTGTGGTCTTTCTAGTTGTTGCAGGTGTCTAGTGAGGTACATCCCAAATGGGGCATTGTACTCTATTATGGGCCTAATGAGTGAGGAGTAAAGGGGCACAATCACCTTCTTGGATCTGGATGAGAAACCCTTTGTGATCAGGTGTGCCACATAGAAAGATTTCCTGACCGTTTTGGCTATATGGTTATCAAAGGAGAGCATGCTATCTACTTGGGTACCCAGGTCCCTAATTACTTCTTCTGTACTTAGTGGATTCCCATCTATGTGGTAGTTTGTAGGTACTTTGTTTTTCCCAAATGGGATTATTATGCATTGTTTGGCATTTAGCTTGAGGCTGTGACTTTAACACCAGGTGTTTGTCTCTGTGAGACCCTTTTGCAGGATGTCTGTGTCAGCTGGAGAGTCAATTATTGCACCCAATTTACAGTCATCTGCGAACTTGGTTACCCACAGTCCCACCGCCTTTGCCTGTACTTCGGAGAAATATATACCGAACAGGAGGGGTCCCAGGACTGGGTCCTGTGGGACTCCGCTTGTGACTGGTTTAGAGTCAGACATGGCGCCTGCCACTCTTACCATGTGGGTTCTGTCCGAGAGCCAATTGGCAACCCATCTCGTGACATAGGGGTTAATATTTAAGCTGGTGAGTTTGTCTATGATTCCTGAGTGTGGGATGGTGTTGAACGCCTTAGCGAGGTCCAGATATGCTGTGTGGACCACCTTCCCTTCATCTATGGCCTTGGTGACTGTTTTGAAGAAGTTGACCAAGTTCAGGAGGCAAAATCTGCCTTTAACAAAGCCGAACTGGGTGGGGTCCAGTGTCTGGAGGTTCCCAATGTCCCTGTTAATGAGCTCCATGATAATGCATTCCATGGGTTTGCAGACCGAGCTAGTCAAGCTTATAGGGCAATAGTTCCCAGGGTCAGTTGTGGCACCACCTTTGTAGAGTGGTATGACTGTTGCTGTACGCCTTTCTTTGGGTACATAGCCTGTAGAGAGGCTGAGTTTGAATAGTGATTTGAGATGGGGGGGGTTAGTTCATTTTGAAGCTGGTGTAAGACAGAACCTGGGATAGCATCTGGTCCCATTGATGCTGTGTTTTTGGCCTTTGCAATGGCTGTCTTTACTTGTCTGTCTGAGATATCTGGAGCGCCACATTCTTCTGGGATGGGTGCTAGCCCCTTTGGTGGAGAGGGAGGGGTGAAGTTTGCACTGAACTTGTCAGCCAGGATGTTGGCAATGTCAGTTGGTTCAGTGTATTTATGGCCATTATGCACTAGCTCGGAGCATATCTGAGAGTTTTCCCCTAGACTCTTGACATAGTTAAAGAAGGCCTTGTGGGTATCATTAGTCATTGGCTATTTTTCTTTCGAAGTTGGCCTTGGATGATTTAATGAGGGAGTGCAGTTTTTTACTGATGTTAATCAGAGATGCTTTCTTATTTTGGGATTTTGTTCTATCTTGCAGGAGTTTCCTCCTTCTGTTGTAAAGTTTATTGATGGCCGGGGTCCACCAGTCAGGCTTCCTCTTTTTTGAGGAGTCAGTCTTGGTTTTACTTGGGATGGCTCGGTCCATGCATTCTTGAAGGTGTTCATAGAATGCTCTTGTAAAAGATTCTGCCGATGGGTCATCATTTTCCATTTGATTGGGAGCTTTGAAACTTCCCACCTCGGTCTTGAGGAGTGTGAAGTTGGCTTTAGAGAAGTTTTTTACCTTGATTTCCTTGACTGGGGGGGGGGGTCGGGATGTGGATGTCCAGTGTGATTAGTTTGTGATCTGGTCTTACCAATGATGAGTTTACCTCAGGTGTGGAACATAGGTTCCCCATGTTGGTGATGACCAGGTCCAGTACATTGTCAACTCTTGTGGGAGTGGTGACCAGCTGTTCAAGGGTGTTTGAGTTTATAAACTCAAGGAAGCATTGGGCTAGGGCGTTTGAGCTTGAGTAGTTTTCCCAGTCAATGTTTGGATAGTTGAAGTCACCCAGTAACATGGTGTTGGATAGAATCTTCATACTTTCTAATGTTCTCAAGAATGCTGCGTGAGTGTCCTGAGACAAGGTGGGAGATCTGTAGCAAGCTATAAATTGAACAGTCAATTTACCCGCTGTCAATTGCACTTGGATGGTCTCAGATTCCGCATGCTGTGCTACTAACCTGGAGGTGTAGGTGTTCTTGATGAATATGGACACACCCCCTCCTTTTGTGTTCCGGTCCTGGTTTTGGGACCTAAAGGTATGGTAGGAGTTATAGCCTGGTAGTGCTGGGGTGCACTCTGGAACCTTGAACCAGGTTTCTGTCACTGCACATACGGCGATTTCTTCCATACTAAGGAGACCCTTGAGTGCGTGCATTTTGAGGTTTAGACTTCTGGCATTGAGCAGCATTACCCTCAGCTTTAGGTTTGTCATTGAATATAAAGCCCACTTTGGGATGGATCTGTCCAGACACATGCAGCAACTGGAATACTCACAGATATACCTTACTGAAAGGATACAAGGCCTAAACAATATAAACCCTGTTATTATATTCAGTATTCTACAGACTGTTAAGAGGTGACCTGTATCTGGCATGCAAGGCATCATCAGACCCTTTATTGATGGATTTACTACATATCAGTATGTCAAATATCATCAGAAATGCTCAGTCTATGGATGTAAACCTCTACTGCAACATTAACAGAATAGTTTGGAGGGACAGGTGTATTTGGCAGAAGATACTGCTGGTATGAAACAGACTCCCTATCCACATAAAACAGAGTTCATCCCTCCCCACTTTGAATAACAACCTAGATCTATGGATGGAAACAGGCAATTTAACCTGAGACTGCCTCCTGTACTACTAATGGACAGATGCAACTTTTAAGTTCTTTATCCCATGCATGGGTCCTCTGAAATTATCTATAGTATTATCCCAGTTATTATCACTAGGGGTAATATATAATTATCGGGTCTATATTAGATCACCGAATGCTTAAAAAAGTGAATAGTGATTCGACCCTATGTAAGCAAAAGCTTACAGTCTCGAACCATCAGAACAGCGATTTTTTCCTAGGGAAAAAAATTGCTGTTCCAAAATACATACACACAACACAAGCACACCAAACAAACAGCAATCCACACACATACACCTAAAATCTGACACCTAACCCTACACTAAACTGTACACACACACCACTAACTATCCACCTACCTTAACCCAAACCCTAACCCTAAGGTCCATCACTATCGCACACTCACCTCACCTGCTCCGTAAACCTAACTCACCTAACCCACCCTAACTCTCATGTCCACACAATCGCACACATACCTAACCTGCGCCCTAACCCTAACTCACCCATCCTGCCCTAACACTCACATCCACACAATCACATACTTACCTGAACCCGACCCGTAACTTTCCACAGCACTGAAAATACCGAAGCAACAGAAACGGACAACTGAATTCTTTCCCTAGGAAAAAATTTGGGTTTCTGTTGCTTCGATATTTTAAGCTTTCCCTTACATAGGGTCGATTAATCACCATTCGCTTTTTTAAGCATTCGGTGATCTAATATAGACCCTAATTATCAACCCTGGAATGGGTACTGACAATCTAACAGCAAATGGGATAGTTTATTTCAAGCACAAAAAGCAAATTGGTTAGGCTTAAAATGGCCCGCAAGAGCAGCTAGTCTAGTACTAACCTTTGAACATAAGAACTTATAAAATGTATCTTAGGCAGATGTTTTGAGGGAAATTTGTGTAAATTAATGACTGAGTGGTTGAACCAAGATTTTGATTTATATCAGCACAGTTTTACAATAGGGCACTCTTGCTTAACAAACTTAATTCAGTTTTATGTCATTATGGGAGGCGTTATATCAAGTACTGTCAAATGACTTTTTTTTTACTTAGATCTTACCAAGACATTTGATGCAATACCCTATAATGAGGTTGTGTGAGTTATGAGAGAACATAATTTTAATGAGTTTATAAGTAGATGGATAAGCAATTAGTTGAATGGGAGATCACGTTGAGCTAGTGTTAAAGAATCTTTATCTGAAACTAAAGCAGTAAAGGTAGGAACTTCCCAAGGGTCAGTACTGGGCCAAAGTTGTTTGCTCTGTTTATGTCCAATTTTCCATATCAGCAGGGAATATAAGTTAGTAAATTTGCTGATGACATCAAAGTAAGGGCTGTTGTGACCATCCAAAAAGATCAAGAGAGATTTCAAGGTTACTTGAATAAATTAGATGGTTGGTCTAAGATTAGCCTGGATTTCTATATTAACAAATCACTTTGGTCACAACAATTTATTTTACCCGTATGCACTATGTAGTAAGCTAGCACCTTCAGATGATAGTCAGAGATCTAGGGCATATAGTAGACAAGAAATTGAGTTTTGATGCTGACCTGCAGGGGGTGATAAGGAAAAGTTACTCATTTATTAGAGATGTACTTTGTAGTATCGTAAGTTGGCTGAAGTTTTATTACCAATCCACTAGACAGTAGTTAGGCCAGTTATTAAATACTGTATATCTGTTTGTGGATATAACACTGGACAGATTAGTAGGCTGAAAAAATCCAAAATTTTCTACAAAAAAAATATAACTAAGATAAGTCATTTGAGCTATAAATGTTGACTACAGGAGTTACATTTGTTTTCACTAAGTTATAGGTTGGTTGGAGGTTATTTGGGGGAATGTTATTTTAATTCATAAATGAGAATAGTAATGTAGTTAATCAGGCCCCATGATTATGCTCCAAAATCAGAAACAAGATACACCTATTACAAGGCACTGTAGCAAGATACCTAATCATAAAACCTTTTTTATAGGTGTTGTTACACACCGCCTAAGTACTGTGACAGTTTGGTATAAGGGTCATCATATGTCCACTGAAGTTTATAGACATTATTCTTTAAGTAACTTATTTAAATTAGGACAGCATTTAAAAACTGTCCCTGAACTTTTCTTTTCTTGCTAAGTGTTTTCCTGGCTTTCAAATCTGGTAAAACACATCACATTTTAATTCTGTAACTGGTCCTAAATGGAGTAGATAAGACTCCATGTACTACCAAGAGATATGATCAAGTCTCACCAGTCTTAACCAATTATTAAGTGTTCTCGATATGGATGCCAAGATTCACCTCTCAAGCTTCACTCTTGAGGTGAATTTGTTGACATTCATGTCTCAAACATTTAATAAATTGGTTATGATTGGAGACTTGATCATATCCCTCTATGTTATGGCATTTACAATGGGTATTACATTTAATAATGGTATGATATTTGATGTACCTATTGCCAATACTGAGCAAAGGAGAAATAGTTTTCACTTAAGAGCAGGAATCTTGTGGAATGTTCTCTGACTAAGAATTAGAAATGTGGAGGGTCTAAAACTGTTTAAGAAGAAACTGGATGAATTAATTGGATGTAGGGTGTGTGACCACTTACTTGTAGGTGACAAACTCTTAGAAGGTCTCAAATAGGCTTAGACTTTGTAAAGGTATGTACTGAGCATTGAACAGTAATGCATGTAATAGCAAATGTTGCATCAACATATAAGTGCATCTATTCCATGGGGACCTGACATTATGCCTTGATTTTCAGCAGTAATAAAACAGCTTAGGATTGTTGACAACAGCAGGGTTGCCTAGCTTGGGTCCATGTATAGACAGATGAAGCCCTGACTACAATCCAGATACCTGAGATCAATCAACATCTCAAGAACTGGATGAACCAGATGGTGAAATGAGAGTGAATGGTTAATGCTTGTTTGTTTATCCCTGAAGGAGGTAGGCAGTACTGCCTGCTGCAGTGCCCACTCATGGAGAAAGAGGTGCATGGAATGCAACACTTGGTACTGGGGATGTGTGGCTGTGTTAGACTCCATCTATGTGGTAGCCTTCATGGGACATGGGCAAGAGCATGCATACCCACAGGGGAAGGTGACGCAAGAGTTTGTGTCAACCATTGAGGGGTTAGGACCTTAATCAGAAAAACTGTGATGACTGCTTTAATGAAAGTTTCTGTGATTGGCTATCATGCTACTGGGAACGAAATGCCTGACTAGACATGGAAGGCTAATCTCAGCAGGGGTAGTAAAACTTATTTAAAAAAGAGGCTGCCTGATGCTTTATTTCGGACACAGAATCACATATGTTTTATGTAATATATTGATGATACATTACATGAGTTTTTTAATTCAGATTCATGTGTATCTAGTATAGATAAAACTGTAATTAATTTACTTAATGTTATGCACATCCTAGAGTATATTTTTAACATCTTAATTTATATTACTTTTCTCATATAGCCTCATTGAAGTTATAAAAAGTTAAATTATTTAACAAGTGCAAACATATGGATGGCTGCAAGAACTGGTTTGGCTTATGTCAAGATGCAGCTTGGGAGAACAGAAAATGTAAATTATTTGTTCAGGATCATACAGCTGACAAGAAATAATGATAAGGAATACCTTTTCCCTCTAGGTATACAGCTCAGTCTTACTAACAATGGTACTACTGACTATACTGTATGCAAGTCTTACTAACAATGGTACTACTCACTATACTGTATGCAAGTCTTACTAACAATGGTACTATTCACTATACTGTATGCAAGTCTTACTAACAATGGTACTACTCACTATACTGTATGCAAGTCTTACTAACAACGGTACTACTCACTATACTGTATGCAAGTCTTACTAACAATGGTACTACTCACTATACTGTATGCAAGTCTTACTAACAATGGTACTACTCACTATACTGTATGCAAGTCTTACTAACAATGGTACTACTCACTATACTGTATGCAAGTCTTACTAACAATGGTACTACTCACGGTACTGTATGCAAGTCTTACTAACAATGGTACTACTCACTATACTGTATGCAAGTCTTACTAACAATGGTACTACTCACTATACTGTATGCAAGTCTTACTAACAATGGTACTACTCACTATAATGTATGCAAGTCTTACTAACAATGGTACTACTCACGGTACTGTATGCAAGTCTTACTAACAATGGTACTACTCACTATACTGTATGCAAGTCTTACTAACAATGGTACTACTCACTATACTGTATGCAAGTCTTACTAACAATGGTACTACTCACTACTGTATGCAAGTCTTACTAACAATGGTACTACTCACTATACTGTATGCAAGTCTTACTAAATGGTACTACTCACTATACTGTATGCAAGTCTTACTAACAATGGTACTACTCATGGTACTGTATGCAAGTCTTACTAACAATGGTACTACTCACTGTACTGTATGCAAGTCTTACTAACAATGGTACTACATACTATACTGCATGCAAATCTTACTAACAATGGTACTACTCACTATAAGTCTTTACTTCCCCTGTGACAAATGATCTGCGTTCACCTATAGAAGATGTTTGAGGAGTTTTTTATTTTTATTTTTTATTGATTTATTTTTTTAATCCATGAACTTTACACCAAAGAAGTATTTGCCATTTATGATATCCATTTTCATATAGCTTAACATTTAAAACCTCTCTGGTAAAAAAATACAAGGTTTTGGATTTGAACCCTAAATGGACAATCTTGCAGGCTATTTGAGTCTCCATGTATACACAGAAAACTGTGCTCTTCAGAAATCTGAGCCTCAACATATACAACTTTCTACACTACTTGACGTTCTGGTGGATACTTTCTGCCATAATGAAGAATATTTTTAATTCTTTTTTTTTCTAGTATGCTGGGCCATGTAATCAAGTTGTCTTAAATATTGTGTATGGAGAAACCACATGCTTTTTTTTTGTTAATTGTAAGAAGTATAAGATGCTGTTATATTCAAGTCACTCAAGATCCTGCCAAAGACCCTTTTTAAAATATTACTCATAATGACATAACAAGATATTTTTGTGTAACACATCATGTCTTTATCAGTGTCTTTCATGAAGTATGGATATTTCACATTGTGGTAGCAAACAGGTCACACACAAGGTAATAGGTACTGTATTGGCTGAATTTAGATTTAGACAGTGATACCTGTATGTACTTTGATCAACAAGGAGAAGAAATCTGCAAAGCTTATACTCAACAGATTGCCTTATACTTTGGGATGGGTTATAAAGGGCAGTCGGGTGAAGATCATATTCCAATTTTAGTTGTAAAATGTTCATTAGTTTTTCTTTCCTAGTGTCAACTGTGAGATGGCTGGAGAATTTATAATATATTTGGGATTTGAGAAAAATCTTGATACAGTAATCTCTGCATGATAAGAGAAGTTTAGGTTAAGACTAAATTAATACCTAGATATTTATAAAAAAGCTTTAGCCAGGATAAGGCAAAGGGGCACCTGCCCTGGGTATAAGTCATTAGGGGGCATGCTCGACACTGTAGAACAGGGTGTTAGTTGAATCCTGCAAGTCTTTTTCTCACTTGACTAGTCAGCTGACCACCATCTCTAGCTCCCATGTTGTCCCACTGAAGCTCCCAAATTCTCTGACAGACCCACCCCTTTTCCTGTGGTATCCCAAAGCACTTTAACCAAGCAGCTACTTGCATCCTGAGCATCTCAAAAATTTCTGTCTCCCCACTTCTTATCTGGCTTGTGTTGCTTATTTCATGAAGTGCCATTCTTGGATCCCTCAGTTTTTCCTTCCTTCCTCACTCTCTCTATTTATTTGTTTATTTATTATTTTTTCCTGTAGTTACATCTTTCTTTTGCACATAGATTAGACCTTTCAACCATAGTGTATTATCCATGATCTGCCTAGCAGACTTCCCGATGTAATCTTGAGGAGAAATTCCTTGATGTGCGGTATAAGGTGCTTTTCTCCATAGAAAATCATGGCCAGAGTCATTTCTAATTAATTCACCTTTTAGGGTGATTTTTCTCTTTAAGTTGTTTCTAAAGATGGAGTTGGTATATATAACTTTAAGGGATATGGGGGCATCCAACCACAAGGGGGGATGGGTGGAGGGGGGGCTTGCCCCCTGTAAAAAAATCAATAAAATAGGAGATTTTCACCATCTTGGTTTTTTGCATTTTTTTTCATTCCTTTGAAGCATCAACTTTCACAAAGTTGGCATTTCATAGTAGAACCTCTGCTAGAACAAACCAGAAAAGAGATAAATTAAATTAAAGGATAATTAAGGCTGGGGTATAGACACCTTTCACTTAATTATTCTTTAAATACCTTAATCAGAGAGAGTGAGGAAACATGCATCAGGACTTCTTTTTAATGAGGCAAAGTCAAAGATCTGTTAAAAACACACAATTTACACCTGTGTCTCTTCAGGCAAGTAAAATACAAGTCACTGCAACCATGAGCAGCTGGTAATGAAGTAGTTTATCAGACTCATACAGCTTTAAATCAGTAGTAAAAACATTTGCCTCAAACAAGGCTTCTTCAGACTTATCAAACAAGAAATACCATCTACAACTTATATAATATCAAAGTGGGTCACATGATGACAATCAGGCTCGTTTATGTATCTCTTTCAGTAAAGGCTTTAAAGATTTATAACCATTCAAACCAGACGAAATATGTGCCCCTAAACATTTAATACAATTGAATTCTTCCTTTTCAGTGTCATTAATATTACCCCCCCGTACTACTCTTAAAATTTAAAATTATGTCCAGAACCATTGTCTCTAATATGTTTATATAGTGCATTTGTAACTATTTATCTTTTAATTTCAGATATGTGGTTACAGATATGGTATTTTAACCTCTGGTTTGTTTTACCCACATAATATGCTTGACATGCAGCCAGATAGAAAACATTTCTAGCTTCACAATTACCTTATGCATTAAGTCTGAAGATCTTATTAGAAACTGGATGAGTAAAATATTTATCACAATAAAATGAAACTACAAAAAGCACATCTGCCACATTCATGGGTACCATTCTTAACTAGTCGTGCTTTCCTCGATATATGAGTCTGCCCTTTATAACACAACAGCTGCTTCAAATTTCGATTATTCTATAATCGAAGCATGGTCTCTCACTGACTGCCCTATTTAATTCTGGTTTATCATGTAAGATGTACCAGTATTTCTCAATGATTTTCTTAACACTGGCAGTATTTCTATTATATGTTAGCGTGCATCTAACTTTACCCTGTAAACATTTATTCATTAGTACCTCTTGGCTAGATGTGTTTTTGTAGTTGCATTTGTTGTAATAAATGTTTTACTCATCCAGTTTCTAATAAGATCTTCAGACTTAATGCATATGGTAATTGCAAAGCTTGAAATGTTTTCTGTCTGACTAGATGTGTTGCGTGTCGAGCATATTATGTGGGCAAAATGAACCAAAGGTTAAAAGACTGTATCTGTAACCATCTATCTTAAATTAAAAGAGGAATATTTACAAAGGCACTATATAAACATATTAGAGACAATGGTTCTGGACATAGTTTTAAATTTTAAGAGTATTACATGGGGGTAATATTAATGACTACACTGAAAAGGAAGAATTCAATTGGATTAAATGTTTAGGGGCACATATTTTGCCTGGTTTGAATGGTTATGAATGTTTAAAGCCTTTACTGAAAGAGATACATAAACGAGCCTCATTGTCATCATGTGACCCACTTTGATATTATATAAGAGGTAGATAGTATTTCTTGTTTGATAAGTCTGAAGAAGCCTTGTTTAAGGCAAATGTTTTTACTAGTGATTTTAAAGCTGTACGAGTCTGATAAACTACTTCATTACCAGCTGCTCATGGTTGCAGTGACTTCTATTTTACTTATTTGTTTTTATTTGTGTTGTCACTGGATTTACCTGTGTACTGGCTGTATATATTTCTATGCCTCTTCAGGTACCAGCCACAAAAAGAATAAGCTTTTCTGTTCTGTGTGTCTGTGTCCATCTGTCTGTGAGTAAGTGTCGTGTGAACATTTGTACGCTTGTGTTTTGGTCTCACTGAGCATATTGAAGATAAAATACTGTGACAACTGCCCATTTCTCTGATTTTGATGTACTCCATAAATGAACTAAAATAGTATTGTGTGTATATATATATATATATATATATATATATATATGTATATATATATATATATATATATATGTATATATATATATATATATATGTATATATATGTGTATATATATATATATATATATATATATATATGTATATATATATATATATATATATATATGTATATATATATATAGATATATATATATCTATATATATATATATATGTATGTATATATATATATATATATATATATATATATATATATATATATATATATATATGTATATATATATATATACATATATATATATGTATTTATATATATATATATATATATGTATATATATATATATATATATATATATATATATATATGTATACACACACACACACACACACACACACACACACACACACACACACACACACACACACACAGATACATATATGGGTTTACTTCGAAATTTCAAAGTTTCAAAATTTTGAATTTCTTATGATCAAGACCATAAGATCAAAGTTTTGAAACTTTGAACCATCTAATAGGAGATCGCTGTACAGCGTGGAACAGTATATTTCCTATTTTCCTCACTTTTTGGAGTTAGTATACTTAATTAGCAGGGGGTGTGGGGATGCAGGTGGGCTTGCCCCCCTGCAAAAACATTTAAAAAAATATTTTTTTTGTTGTTTTTTTGTTTTTATTTTTTTATATACATTTCGAAGTTTCAAAACTTCAATTTTATGGTCTCGACCTTAAGAAATTTAAAGTTTTCAGACTTCGAAATTTTGAAGTTGACCTATATATATGTGTGTGTGTGTGTGTGTGTGTGTGTGTGTGTGTGTGTGTGTGTGTGTGTGTGTGTGTGCTTACATATACATATATAAGCGTGCAGATGCGCGCACACACACACACACCCGCTTCACTTCGAGTGCCCCAGCCATTTTCAGTGGACATTTTATTCCTACTAATAAGTATTTACTGCATTTTGTATGCATTAAAATGAAAATTGACACTACTCAGCCAAGCTCCTCGTGGTCCTGCAGAGTGGTGCTAGCAGCAGAGAGGCTAAAAGAGCGACTGCTTACCTGATAAAAGTGTTTTTTTTTCTGCTACTACCTGGGCGACTGTCCAATCTAGCTAAACTGCAAGTATTTCTGCTTCTTGAACTGTTTTAAACTGTTTAAAGTTGTTTTTGCACCTGCACTTTTAAAGTTTGTCCTGTCTGTTGCATTTACCTGTTGAGGCTACACACTCAAGTGTGCTAGCCTGTGTTACATATTTATTGCATTTTCCTGCTGTTTGTTGCAAAAAAGAAAATGTTCCTTGTTTCCCGTCTTTCCTGACCTAGAGTAGTCCAAATACAGGCTTTGCTGTATTCTGGACTTTTGGAAAGTTCCTGTGTTGCCCATTTCCTTTCTTGGATAGAGGGAGGCTTCTTTGTTCACCAGTGGCAGTGGGGAGCTTGTAGCAGCCTATCTATCCCTGGAGGAGTGTTCCCAGCACAGGAATCTGGTAGTCTATTGGCTGTTTTGGGCCAATTTCTAGCTCTTTCAAGTCCCCCTGTATAAAACCCGCTTTAGCTGCTTTGCGATTTTGCGCATAGCACAGCATCGGGCAGTGCTGCTTAATTGGGTTTAAACCATTCTCAGCTCCACAAAGTCTGCTCTTCACTTTTTCCCTTAGAACTGATCTAGTTCTCATAATAAACACCCTATTCCCACTCTAAAGCCTGGCACTTGCTCACTAAAGCAATTATATAAGTCAGCACTAAAAAATTGAAAGCACTACACCCTCACAAACTCCCTTGAGTACTTTGTTCCCAATGGCCCTTTTTTTCAATTATAAAGGAATTCCCAATACTATTCTAGCATGTCCAAAGGTCAGTTGTCAATCTCCTCTCCGGTCCAGCTGGTTAATCTGGGAATCTTGAGGCAATGTTACAACTGCCTCATGTACACAGACAACCCTCTCCTCCTCCCAACAAATTCCAACACATGTGAGAGATGCAACCATATAGCCAAACTGGAGGCTCTCTCAACTCAGTACTGGCATAACCAGTCAGGAGGAGAAGGAAACCACACTCACTACAATTCCAGTCTCACATAGACCTACCACGACAGCAAACCAAACACATAAACATACCTCGGAGGCTCTAAATAAAAATCTGCCTAAGCAGCAGAGACCTCCAAAGCAGACACCCAAGCAACCGCTACCCCAAAACAAAACACATGCAACACATAGCTTACAAAGCCAGTGTGCCAAACAGTCACAGCCCTTAAGGCTAAACAACACACCTGATACACTTGTAATAGGTGACTCTATCGTCAGGTACACTGACATCCCGCTCACCAGGCTGAACAAGGAAAAGGTCACGGTGAGCTGCCTGTCGGGCGCTAGGATCCACCACATAACACAAGCACTCAGGTCACTCCAAGGCAAGTACAAATATGGCTCAGTCATTGTCCATGCTGGTGTGAATGTCCTGAGACGTACTTCCCTGGATTACATGAAAAGAGACATAGGGGAGCTCTCTGAGTATGTAGCCCAGGCCAGTATGACCCTGACCTTGAGTAGCATCTTACCCTCACCAAGAATGATGCCACTATATGAAGACAAGATGATCAATTTCAACAATTGGCTTAAGTATTGGTGTCATTCAAATGGGATCCAATGCCTGTCTGCCTGGGATGACATGCTCGACAAGCCACGATGCTTCGCTAGGGACGGCTTGCACCTGTCACCCCTGGGCTTTTGGATATTGGCAAAGGCTCTTGCCACCCCCATAGTACCTTTTTTAGGCAAGGCTCAAAAGACAAACCCACCTCCATAGGTATCACACGGGATAAGAAACTAAGAGTAATTCTACTCAACGCCAGAAGTCTAAACCTCAAGATGCACGCACTCGAAACTCTCCTTAGCATGAAGAACATTGATATCTGTGCAGTAACAGAAACCTGGTTCAAGGCTCCTGAGAGCACCCCAGCACTACCAGGTTATACCTCATGCCATGCTTTCTGGCCCCAAAACTTGGACCAAACCACAAAAGGAGGGGGAGTATCGATATTCATCAAAGATACCCACACCTCCAGGTTGGTGGCACAGCACAAAGCATCAAGAGACTATCCATGTGCAACTAACAGTGGGTAAAATGGCCTTCCAGTTTATAGCCTGCTACAGACCACCCTTCCAAACCCAGGAACCCCACTCAGCCTTCCTTAGAACACTGGAAAATATGAAGATCTCTCCAAACACCATTATATTGGGCGACTTCAACTATCCAAACATAGACTGGGAGCATTACTCTAGCTCCAACACCCTAGCCCAAAGGTTCCTAGAATTTATAAACTCAAATGCTATGGAACAACTTGTTGCCACTCCCACAAGAGGGAAAAACATACTGGACCTGATCATCACCAACATGGGGACTGTATGCTCCAGACCAGAAGTGTATCCCTCACTGGTAAGATCAGACCATAAACTAATCTCACTAGATATTCACATCCCGACCCCAGCCCCTGCCCAAAAAACCACAGTGAAAAACTTCTCTAAAGCAAATTTCACACTCCTCAAAACCGAGGTGGAATCCTTCAAAGCCCCTGGGCCTGTGGAAAATATGGCCCAGACTGCAGAATCCTTTATAAACACATTCTATGAACACCTTCAGGAATGCATGCATCATGTAATCCCAAATAAAACCAAGACCCAATCCTCCAAAGTTAGGCGTCCTGTCTGGTGGACCCCAGCCATAAACAAACTGTACAATAGAAGGAGGAAGCCACTAAATGATAGAGTAAAATCCCAAAAAGGGAAGGCATCTCTGATCAGTATTAGCAAAAAACTACACGCACTCATAAAATCGTCTAAGGCCAACTTCGAGAGAAAAATTGCACAGGACACTAAGGATAATCACAAGGCTTTCTTTAGTTATTTTAGGAACCTGGGTGGGAATTCCCAGATATGCTCAGAATTAGTCCAAAATGACAAAAAATACACCAAACCCACAGAAATTGCCAACATCCTAGCTGACAGGTTCAGCGCAAACTCCCCCCCCCCACCAAAAGGGCAAATATCTATCCCAGCAGAGTGCTGCCCCCCTGACATCTCAGATGCTCAGGTAAGAGCCACCCTCTCCAAAGCAAAAAACACAGCATCAATGGGACCAGACGGTGTCCCGGGCTGTGTCCTACATGAACTCCAAGAAGAATTAAACCCAAACATAAAACTACTGTTCAATCTCAGCCTTACTACAGGATATGTACCCAAAGAGTGGCGTACAGCAACAGTGGTCCCTCTCCACAAAGGTGGTGCCTCAATGGATCCTGGAAACTATCGCCCCATAAGCCTGACTAGCTTGGTCTGCAAAGCTATGGAAAAGATCATCATGGACCTCATAAATAAAGATATTGGGGACCTACAGACACTGGATCCTACCCAGTTCGGCTTTGTTAAGGGTAGATCCTGCCTCTTAAACCTGATTGATTTCTTTGAAACAGTCACCAAGTCCATTGACAAGGGGAAGGTGGTCCACACAGCCTACCTGGACCTTGCAAAAGCCTTCGATACAATACCCCACTCGGTTATTATAGATAAGCTCACCAACTTAAATATAAACCCCTATGTCACTAGATGGGTTGCAAACTGGCTCAAGGACAGAACCCACATGGTTAGAATTGCTGTTACAAGTGGCAACCCACAAGGCTCAGTCCTGGGACCTCTCTTGTTCGGTATATATTTCTCGGAGGTACAGATTAACACAGAAGGACTGTGGCTGACCAAGTTCGCAGATGACTGCAAACTGGGTGCCATAATCAACTCTCCAGCCGACACAAGCATCCTACAAAAGGGCCTCATAGAAACAGACAACTGGTGCCAGAGCCATGGCCTCAAGCTAAACGCCAAAAAGTGTATAGTCATCCCCTTTGGCAAAAACAAAGTGCCCACAAATTACCACATATGTGGTAATCCATTAAGTATGGAAGAAGTAATTAGGGACCTGGGGACCCAAGTTGATAGCAATCTCTCTCATTTGACAACCACGTGGCCAAAGTGGTTAGAAAAACATTTTATATAGCCCAACTAATCATGAAGGGATTCACATCTAGATCAGGGGAGGTCATCGTGCCACTTTACTCATCCCTCATCATGCCCATAATTGAGTACAATGCCCCTTTTGGAATGTACCTTACCAGACACCTGCAGCAACTGGAAAGACCCCAAAAGTACCTCGCCAAGAGGATCAAAGGGCTCAAACAGATGCCATATGCTGCCTGGTTAAAGAAACTCCAGCTCTACTCAGTGGCATACCGCCTGCTCAGAGGCAATCTGTGCCTGACGTATAAAGCCATGTCCAACCCAGAATTAATGGACATGCTGCACCTCAGAAAATCCAAATCCCATCAAGCTACGCGCTCGAGAGACTTGAACCACAGCACTGAAATAAATAGGACATGCTGGAGGGACAGATTCATAACCCAGAGGCTCCCTTCACTCTGGAATAAAATCCCAGTTCAGGTTAGGTAGAGTCTCTCATTGACTCTGTTCAAGTGGAATCTTGATGAGTGGATGGGAGATAGTAGGTTTACCCCGGGTATCCCTTCTGTGTCACTGTTAGACAGAGGCACAGTATACTAACCTCAAAAAAGGGCATAGCAAAATAAATTTAAAATGGGTGGCAAAAGCCAAACACACTCTGGCTAGGCTTATAAATGCCCTAGGGCAGATAGCCTAGTATGAACCTATGAACCTATGAATTCTTTGCTTATTAATTATTTTTATTTATTTATTAATGATTACTATTCATTTGCATATTATGGACACCAGTGCCAAAGACTTGACAAATACGATACTAACAATAGTAATAAAGAAACTTTTACCATATCTTTTAATTGCAAAACAAAACTAAAGCCTGCAGCACAATAACTGAAAATAGTGTTACTGTTGCAGGGCTACAATGTATTCTGTGCATTTCTTAGTTTAAACAATTCATGCCCTGTGCTTATAGTTAGTGTAAGATGAGCTTTTTAAACTAGGGTTACTTACATGATACTATTTCACAAGAAATAATTTCTGTATTTATATGATTAAACTTTGTGCCTTGTTTTGAGAAAACTCCATCATTCTGCTTTTAAGCCTTTTCTTTCCTTCATTGAAAAAGTTTGTTATGCACTCAGTGTTAAGCTTTCTAAGCAAATATGTTAATTAAGTATAGCAGAACCATATTGTTTCAGCTACAAATCCTGTAAGCATAAACCAAAACGTTTTACTCATACCATGAGATCTCTAATTAAAGTTTTTAGTACCTGTTCCACATATTACCTGATTGTTCCACAGCTGGGAAACTGTAGGTTTAAAGAGGTGTGTGTATTTGATACTCTTAAATAGCTACTTTGTTATACAAAGATTGACAAAACTGTTACTTTACCTTTCCCTTCATAAATAGAGAAGAGCGTTACTGCTAAAAGAAGACTAAGGGTTTTCCATGAATGCATCTTTGCTGAAGTGATTCAGGGTTCTTCTGTCTCCTTCAGTGTCCCGATACCAATGCTAACCAAATTAGATGACAGATCAGCTGCTCTGTAAAACTACATAGAAGCAAAGTCTGTTCAAGGCACTTTTAGCAATTGCTTCCACCAATGATATTGAATGATGTCAGTGTGTTGGAGTCAGAGGACACTCCCATTTGCTCAGCTGTAAAGCCGTGTGACTAGCACAATCAACTCTCACAGAACTACTGCTTGAGAATTATTGTATTCATACAGTAGCATTTCAGAGTCCACGCTTCTGTCTAAAAATTCTACAGTGCATCTTAACATTACTTGGAGGGGAAATCCTTCAGATAACTGTGGGTACTAGTTTGTCAGAAACGTTTTCAAAGAATTGATGCAAAACAGACATAAATCACTTAAGGAATACTTCTGTTAACTAGAAATGTATCTCAGTAACTGTGTTACCACACACTGACTGCAAGTTCTTCACTAAGGAATTGTTGCTGTAAAATATTCATTCGCCATAAGTAACTTACAGACTTTTTACACTTTGGTTAGCTTCAGGCAGGATATGATCTGTAACACAGTCAAAAGCTGTATTATAGCATTTGTTACTGCATGTCGGAGTACTGTAACGTTATTTTGTTTTAAAATATTTGAAAATAACAATTCATCACAAGTCAGGATGAGAAATTCTAGGTGCTGGGAAAACTAAAATAATTTCTTGACACTTCACCAGTGACCTACAAACTGTGTATCACATTATTTATATGCTTTATTTTTTATTTTTTTGGGAGGGGGGGTCCCTTTATGCTTTTATATTTCCCATGTAAAAAAAAAGTGCTGTGTGTAGAAGGGTAAGTAAGAGTATTGTTTAGACAATTAAGGGTCAGATTTTCAAGGCTCAATGTATCACACCAGATGTAGTTTATTGCACTTCTTGTATACTGAAAACCAAACCAAAGTGTAAAAAGGGCACACAGGCAATCCATTCAGAAAAAAAACTGCAAGAAAAGGCAGCCAAGCTAGAGTTTTCACTATGCGATACATTAAACCTCCTGGACATCAAATGTTTCAGCTGCATGTCATCTGAATGATCATGGCTTCTGAATGTCCATGGCTTTTTTCCTTTTTAATTCTTTATGATTACATTCAGGCCAATAAAGCCAGATCCAGGTAGCTGTGGACATGCATGTTTAGTCTTTTTGTTGTCCTCATTAGCACAGCATAGAATAAGTGGATATTTTAGCTATACTTCAGAAACACAGAGTCTTTAAACCCTTCTGATGCTCATAATCATTAAGGTGCCTAAAGCCATGTAGCTTAAATACTTGATGTCTTAAGGGGTCATTTGTATATATTCCATGGGCCTCCATTTCAAGAGATTTAGGGAGTCACACAATGAAGACTACCTTGTTGTGGGGTTTTCTTGCAGTTTTTAAAAAATGGTTTGTCTGTGTGACTTTTTTAACTTTCATTTGGATGTTAGTTGGGATATTTTGCAGGCACCTTAATGATATGGGCACCAGCTGCATTTAAAGACCCTGTGTTGCTGAAGTATAACCATACTATTTACTTATGCTGTACTGACAAAGTAAATAAAAAGGCCAAAGCATGCATGTCCAAAACTAATGAGTTTTGGCTTTATTGGACTGAATGTAACCATAAATACTTAAAAAATAAAAAAGTCATTGATATTCAGAAGCCATGTAGCAGAAACACTTGAATTCCATAAGGCGTCATTTGTATATATCTCATAGGCCTCTATTACAGGAGGTTTAAGGTATCACACAGTGTAAACTTTAGTTTGGCTTGGTTTTTCTTACTGTTTCTACTTGTATGTTGGCAAAAGTAAGACAGCTGTTAAATAAAAGAAATCAGGAACGTTTATGAAATATTTATTATAATAAAAAATGATGATTCACTTTCATACTTTTCATAAGCACAAGAAATTAGTCTGAATTGTATACCAATATTTTCCCCAAGGCCACCGAAGATTCAGGGGGCAATAAAGAACATTGCTTGTTTTGAATGGTACACATGCCTGTCATGTTTTAATTGCAGAGACTGATGTCAAATACTTGATCTGTGATACATTGATGTTTTAATTTATTTTTAAATTGATTATGACCATCTGTGTTTCATTAATTATATATTGTTTAAAAAAGTCTGCTTGTATAGTGGGCTCCCTACTGAAATGTTGATACTGGAAATGCTGAGTGCTGACAAGCCGAAGGAAAAAGACCATAAACCTGGAGAAAAGAGAATCTCAAAAATTGCTCTTCTCCTCATCCTCTGCACACACATCCATGTTTGAGGCTTGCCTCCCAGGCTTATATACCAACTCTGAGATTGACATACTTTACAATCAAAGAAATACTCTAAGAAATGGCATCTTGGACTTAATACATGTAAGTCCAATCTTTCGGTCATTCAGTCTTTGCATTTCAGGGCTCACTCTAGCAAGTCCCAACATTTAAAATTATCAGTAAGGCTGTTGATCTCAACAAAGAAGAAATGTTGAGATGTCAGGGGTAGCTGTTGTAGTGCTGTTAATAAAATATTCACTTTATCTGAGGACTCTGTGGTATTGGTAATGTCATACAGTGTATATGTGATAGCATATATCTACATAGATGTTATGAAGAGGGAGAGCTATCAGGATATCGGGAGAAGAGAAAGAAAGAATCATGTAAGAAGAAAAGAGAGGGAGGAAGAAGGAAAGTTAATCAGGGTTGGTGCAGGAACAAAGCCAGTGTTTATTAAGATGCATTTGCAGTTGCATATATAATAAGGATAAGAATGAGAATGAAGACTTCTATTGGCTAATAGTAACCTTCCGGCAAATCCTGCAATATCTGCAGCTGTTCCTGAATGAGGTCTGAACTTTATGCTTTAGCTTCAAGATGAGAAGGTCGCTGTATTATATTTAAGAGAGCGGGCTGGTTACATGTAAAAGAAGCTTGGACTTTTTAACTTTGTACCTTAAAATGACATTTTTGATAACCCCCCCAACCCCTTGCCAGCAAACTTAGTGTGCAGGCGAAACACTACAGTCTGTTATCTACTCCTGGTGAGTTTACCTATCTTCTCTCATTCTATTGTATTTATAACATGAACACCCTCAAAGGACTCTGTATATATGCATTGCTGTTGGGGCTACATACCCTTCTCACATTGTATCTCATTTACAGCATCAACATTCTGAAGGATTATATATACCCAGCAACCTTAAACTCTGCACTCATTATCATGCATATGGATATCTGGTGATACCGTAAACTTAGCCGAGGTCTGCCTTATTTTGGTTTCTTCAAGGAGCTTTCTCCATATCTGTACCACTTGAGGTGCAGAAAATTCTCTGAGGTAAATGTACCTTCTCCTTTATGGCATCAAACATATGGGATCTTCTGCCAGAAGACTACAGGAATGTTGATAGGCTTTCAGGGTCCATATCAAAGGTCCTATAATCCTGTGAATTAGGATATGTGGGGACCAGGACACATTTGGCAAGGTATATAATTTCACAATGTAGATACAATAATACATATTTCCTTTTGTTTTTCACTTTACACATACTGTTTTACGACGGGAGAGACAGAAAGAATGATATCTCAGCTACTTAAGCAGTCAGAGTTTAGACTAAACTTACTTACCGTGATAGCTACATAATGAATGATGTAAGTCACCAACAGGTTGTTAGAACTTTACATAAGTTGAATATAAAGACAAGACAAATTTAATTCTGGAAGTGAATTTTAAATGGTTGATAAATGTATTTTTTAATACTCTAAAATACATCCAGCCAGGACCTAAATAACGTCATAAGTATTATGAAGTGGGTAGTAGAAATGAAATCATGTACTTATAGCAATGAAGTTATCATATCCTTCATAAAATGCACAGGCTAAGATAAAGGGGTGAGAAAAGGTCTTAAAGCAAGGCAGAAGTGATAAAGGATCTTTATGCGAAAGTTCAGATAAGCTGTAGGGGTAGATTAAGTAAGACATGGTGGAAAATATCTGATGTAGAGACCAAAACTGTCATCTCTGATTCACATAAGCAGAAAACATTTCAAGTGTTGGATGGTAAGATCTGTTACAAATTCATTGAGATTAGAAATTAAGGCAGGTATAAAACTCCAACCTCTTGAGAGTATTGATGTATATTCAGGAGGTAGGGTTATTCGAGACAGGTTGAAAACTAGGTCAGCTTCTTGCATTTCCTTTCTTGACTCTGTGCTCTGGAATTCCAATGAAACTGCTGCTTGACAAAAACTGGTAAAGGGAGATTAAAGGCCGCATGGACTACTCCCTCCTTGGGTCTCATGACTGGTAGGGAATTGATTGTTAGGCTCATGATTTTGGCTGACTTGCATCTGAGGGACATGACTCTGTCCAGCTTCACACATCTCAGCTTCCGATGATGGGCTGATGGAATGATCTCTAGCCCCCTCCAATATATCAGGAGTTGAGTTGTCTTTAGTAGCTCTTCCTTGGATAGTAATCTTGTCTGAGTCACAATAAGAACTATTCCTTTGTGGAAGTTTATCTCTTCCAGCAAATCTTGATACTTCCCTTGGCCATTCAAAAATGGCCTTTCTTGAAGTCCTGGAAATCTCGAGCTAACTTCTTAGCTTTTTGTTCCTTGAGCTTATTATCATATATATTCAAATTGAATTGTTACATTTCCAGTTTCTGCAAAAAAGAGTCTTCCAGGTGCAATTTTTCCAGTTCCTTCTGTTTTTGCTTGATACTGGTAGCTATCCTATCTTCTTCCGGCTTGAAATATTCCATCAATAAATTCATATATTTATAGCTGGTCTCCAAATTAATCGCTTGCCATTGGGCAAGCAGATCTGGATACGTATTACCATAAGTGGGTAGGCATTTCACCCTCATTCCAAGTGGTATAACTTTGTGAAAAATACAGGCTTCAAGGTGAAAGTGCTGCCATTGCAACCTTTTCAGTCTGTAGGCTGAGTTTTCCACTTCTCAGGAGATGTCAAAAAAGTCAATTTCTTTTGAATTATCAGTGTTATTAATAGGTGTTTCCAATCTAGTGTTATTCAGATTCAGTTGCAAAAGAGGATTAAATGAGTCACTTAAAAAGTTTACAAGGTTGAAGCCTTTCATTTTGTCCTTCATTAAATTTGAATTCTCAGCCATGTGCAGTGATACGGAGAAACAGTCAAACAAATAAAAAAAACTCTGTTAGCACTGCTAAAGCTGCCGAGGAACAAAAAAATCATAAAACAAGGCAAAATCTTCAACAAGGCACCACGGCTTGACTGCTGTTAAAAGTAAAAACTTAGCGAGGCGAACACTTAAGTTAAAAACTACCTTTAATCTATGAAACCACAAAAAGAATGATGAGTGCTTTTGGCTGTATTCGCCTTCATCAGATTGTAAATATGCATTCATCTGAAATCACTTAAAAATAAAATACATCCAATCACATTCATTTCTAAAACAATCTAACCAATAAAAAGCATTTCTTACTAGCCTAGGCATTCATTACTAGATTATCCAATCATAAATTACATTAAAACAATGTACCAATGGCTCGTATAAGGTGGAGTTAAGACAGCAACAATAATGCATTCAATTGCCATGCCATATGCAAATTAGATCTTCCAAGGGAGACTTGTTATTGGTCTTTCAAATCAAGACTACCAATCATAAGTTTATAACCAGTGCAAATGACCGATCACTCGGTCCCTTGGATAATGATTGTTAATTATTGAAAGCCTGGCTCCCTAATACAAAGAACATAGTTAAAAAAAAATTACAAAACTAAAACATTCAAATAAGTTATATACAGTCTTAGTAAAATCAAAACCCTAAAAACATAGATCAATGGCTTCCACAGTAAGGCATAAAGTTGAAAAAATTTGTTGTAATCAGTGGTGACGGTTAATCTAGAGAAAACTATAAACTAACATATATATATTCCAAGTTTAATGAAATCTTGGAAAGTGAGAGGATGCCTAAGGAATGGAGAAAGTGTTTTGATACCGATTTTTAAGAATAAGGGTGATTTGCAGAGCTGTGGTAACTACAGAGGGATTAAGCTGATCAGTCACAGCATGAAGTTATGGGAAAGAGTAGTGGAAGCTAGGCTAAGAAGGAAGGTGATGATTCATAATCAGCAGTATAGTTTCATGCCAGGAAAGAGCACTACAGATGCGATGTTTGCTCTGAGAGTGTTGATGGAGAAGTACAGAGAAGGTCAGGAGTTACATTGTGTCTTTGTGGATTTAGAGAAAGCATATGACAGGGTGCCTAGAGAGGAGTTGTGGTATTGTATGTGGAAGTCGGGAGTGTCAGAGAAGTATGTAAGAGTGGTACAGGGATATGTACGAGGGTAGTGTGACAGAGGTGAGGTCTGCGGTGGAAGTGACAGATGCGTTTAAGGTGGACGTGGGATTACATCAAGGATCAGCTCTGAGCCCTTTCTTATTTGCAATGGTGATGGACGGGTTGACAGATGAGATCAGACAGGAGTCCCTGTGGACTATGATGTTTGCAGATGACACTGTGATCTGTAGCGAGAGTAGGGAACAGGTGGAGGAGACCCTGGAGAGGTGAAGATATGCTCTAGAGAGAAGAGGAATGAAGGTCACAGGACTAAGACAGAATATATGTGTGTGAATGAGAGGGAGGATAGAGGAATGGTGACGATGCAGGGAGCAGAAGTGGCGAAGGTGGATGAGTTTAAGTACTTGGGATCAACAGTTCAGAGTAATGGTGAGTGTGGAAGAGAGGTGAAGACGAGAGTACAGGCAGGATGGAGTGGGTGGAGAAAAGTGTCAGGAGTGATTTATGACAGACGAGTACCAGTAAGAGTGAAAGGGAAGGTCTACAAGAGGGTAATAAGATCAGCTCTGTTATATGGGTTGGAGACCGTGGCATTGACAAAAAGGCAGACATCAGAGCTTGATGTGGCAGAGCTGAAGATGTTAAGATTTGCACTGGGTGTGATGAGGATGGACAGGATTAGGAATAAGTATATTAGAGGGTCAGCCTAGGTTGGAAGGTTTGGAAACCAAGCCAGAGAGGCAAGATTACATTGGTTTGGACATGTGCTGAGGAGGGATGCAAAGTATATTGGGAAAAATATGCTAAGGATGAAGCTGCCAGGTAACAGGAAAAGAGGAAGGCCTAAGATAAGGTTTATGGATGTGGTGAGAGAGGACATGCAGGTGGTTGGTGTGACAGAGCAAGATGCAGAGGACAGGAAGAAATGGAAACATTTGATCTGCTGTGGCAACCCCTAACAGGAGCAGCCGAAAGAAGAAGATATATATTCCAAGTAACTAGCCTTCCAATATAGAACAATAAGGCTAACAGCATCCATTACCTATAAGATGCAAAGTACGAGGTTATTCACAAGGAAAGAATGTCTTCTCAAAATAGACAGCAACAATAGCGTATTCAATCTTCATGACATATGCAAATTAAGTCTTCCAAAGGAAGCTCACCACTGGTCTCTTAAATAGAAACCACCAACCACTAATCGCTAACCAGTGCAGATGACCAGTCATTCGGTTCCTTGGAGGATTGCCAATCGTAGAGAACCAGACTCCCCAACACAACGAACACAGCCAAAAAACTGAAGAGCCAAACCACTCACACAGGCAATGCACTACCCTAGCGAAAAAAAACCTTAATAAACCTAGAGCAATAGCTTCCATGGTAAAACACAAAACTGAAGACTCGTTTTAATCAATTATGATTAGACTAAAGGAAACTGTAATCTATCCGATATATTCAAAGTGGCTAGCCTTCCAATATATTTATAGCAGTAAAACTAACAACATCAGTCGCAAATCGTCAAAAAACTTTTAAAACGAAAAAAAGGAAAAATGATAGTTTGGATACTTTCAGTAAAAATTAACAATATTAACACTTATAGAAAGATAGGGATGCTGGAGTGGTGTGCTAAATGTTATGTGGGTGTTACTTTGTTAGAGGATGCAAGATTCCTGACAAGTCTACAAGGATTACAAAGAGAAAAATTGTCGGGTAGAAATATAATATGGACTTTGGTGACTGTGCTGTTTTTAAATGGAAAAAAAAACTGAACTACATGGGATGGTAGGGATGGGAAGCTTAACTGTTGTGGATGTGAGTTGGAAAGCACATGTTTATAGAATTGTATGCATATATAGCTAGCAAAGAAAAAGTCGGTTTCATCAGATATTAGACTGTGATGGATACTATGAAAATAATTGTAGGGGTCTTTCATTTTGATTTAAGGGGTAGATGTAAAAAGAAAGGGGGAGGGAGATGTAAAACAATGTATGGAATTGATAAAATGTGGTAAGTAGCTGTGTGGAACAGAAATTAATGGACTTGTAGAAGAGGGGCATTTCAATCTGATTTGTATTATCAGAAGGCTGGGGAATAGCAGATGGTGATACCATTTTGACAGTTTTTTTTTTTTTGTTTTGTTTTTTTTCAAACTATTTTAGTAATATGGATGGAGGTGATAGAAGAAAGGGAGAATATTAAAATAGGAAAAGTAATCAATGACAATTTATGGGATGAAATTGAAGAGTGAGAAGTATTAGTTATGGAAGAATCATGTAACCATGAAGGACTTCTATAAACATTGGTCTGAGTGATGGATTGAATTTAAAAGTAGTATAAAAAGTGTTTTCAGTGGCAGGATGATGTAAGAAAGGAAGTGAGAGTGAACTGTGGGAAAATGTTATATAAGCGTATCATGAAACTAAAAAAATGTATAAAGAAAAAAAGAAAAAACTTAAGGCATTACTTGTTTAGGCAGAATTATTATATTTACAAGGAGAAAGGGATTAGGTACATCCAAATCCAGCTGCAGTTATGTGACAAGTGTAGTACCTAGGGGTTCAGTCCTGGGACCGCTCTTGCTTGGCATCTACTTCTCTGAAGTACAGGCCAACACTAAGGGAACTCTGGTTAACAAAGTCCGCAGATGACTGTAAACTGGGAGCCATTACTGAATCCCCAGATGATGTGGATACTCTACAAAAGGGCCTTAAAGAAACAGATGCTTGGTGCCAGAGCCATGGGCTCAAGTTCAATGCCAAGAAATGTATAGTTATCCCCTTTGAGAAAAAAACATGTACCCATGAATTACCACATAGGTGGCAGTACACTAAACACCAAAAGTGTGATAAGAGACTTAGGGACACAGGTGGACCGTGGTCTCACCTTCGATAACCACATCGCCACAACAGTCAGGAAATACTTCTATGTGGCACACCTCATCACTAAGGGCTTTTCATCCAGAAAAAAAAGGCCATTGCCCCACTGTACTCATCCGTCATTAAAACCATTATAGAATACAATGCCCCGTTTGGTATGTACCTCTCAAGACATCTGCAACAACTGGAAAGGCTGCAGAAATACCTCACTAAAAGAATCACAGGCCTAAAGCAGATGCCCTATGCTGACTGCCTTAAACTCTAGCTATACTCTGTCGCATATCATCTACTCAGAGGTGATCTCTGCTTAACATACAAGGTCATGTCAAACCCAGAGCTGTTGGACATGCTCCACTTAAAGAAATCCCAATCCTTCAGAGCCACACGCTCCAGGGATCTAAACCTTGTCATCACAATAAACAAAACATTCTGGAGGGATAGGTTCCTGACCCAGAGACTCCTCAGACTCTGGAATAGACTACCCATACATGTCAAGCAGAGTGCCTCTTTGGCCCTCTTCAAAAGGAACCTTGACGATTGGATGGCAGAAAGAAAATTCATCCCAGGGATCACGTCAGTCGCCCTGCTAGACAGGGGTCCAGGGAAGTAAATAGTATGGGAAGAAATAGCCAAGGAATTGTTATGGCTAGGCTTGTATAGGCCCTAGGGCCAATAGTCTAGTACCAACCTATGAACCTATCGTTACCCTCAGGCAACTGACTGAACAAGTTAGTGACAAGACAGTCTAGAAGTCAAAACACAGAGCTCATGTTTGGTAACAGCAATGTTAGGTTGCAAAATACAGAGAAGTACATCATCTTCCAAGATCTTTTGTCAACAGCACTTAGCACATAGGAGCTAAATTATGCAATATGCACAACTAAACCAAATGACTAACAAACTGCAACATAGTAGGAGACAGAGTCAGATTAAAATCAGTAAAATAAAAGAGGGCTAACTGAAAATATAAAAAAATAAAGAGAAGGTCATTAACTGGGCCCTCTCCCTGTGTGTGGGTGTGTGGGTGTGTGTGTGTCTGTGTATGTTGGGGATTTCCATATACAGACATGCCCCCCCCTACACACATGTACAGTGCAATTATATTCAAGTACACAACATGGTTGAAAATATAAAATAAGGAGGGAGGGCAATGGCTATGAAATCTGCAACACCAAGGTTAGGCATGATACAATATATCATTTGCTTAATTTGAGAAATGATAAAATAAAGCATTAATTGCTGTGAACACAGACAGGCCATGGAGAGGATGGAAAGCACTACCCCAAAAATACTCGTGCCATATCCGATGAAGATGAACAATTACTACATGGTGAAGATATACAACTAGCCATGTGACACAGTAGGCAGGAGTAGAAGATGGCAATTAGTGCAGAGAAAAGCAACAAGCAGCTGCAGCAAATGTGCTTCTTTGTAGTAGATACAGAAAGCAAAGTTTCCACCACACAAGGACTCTATATCAATTTAGAACATGACAGCTACAGAATGAAATGATATGCTGTCTATAAAAATTAGACCAGCGGCTTCTGTGAGGATGTGAAATATTAGGGAGGGACCAGCAGGGGAGGATCCAAACAGAGGAGAAACAACAGGGTATGTTCCTGTGTGTTGAAGCTAGTTTGTATTCATCGTGTACTTAACTGGTAGATAATGGTCACATTTGCACACGTAGCTATACCTCTGCACTAGTGTGAGTTTGGCCCACAGATTTAGCCTTCATCTTTCTAGATTTACAATGCTCCTGATAAAGTCTATATAGACTATATAAACTATATAGGGTCTAGTATATAAAAAACATCTACATTAAAAAGTAAGAAAGTGCTCCTCTTTCTGACCCTGCACTTTTTAAAAGCTAGTGCTATGATTTTTAATGCTCAAAGGGTGAGAGGTATGCATATAGACAAAGCTGTTGAGCATACACTAAGCCATGACCATAGCAGGAATGTGCTGAAATACTCCAAATTCCTGATGGTAGGCTAGAGTTTAGGATTTGCTTTGCAGGGGTTGGTAATGCTGAGTCCCTGGCAGACTGTACTGGCAACAAAGGATAAATAGTGATAGATAGAAGAACGCATTTAAGTAGAGCAGCAAAACTGAAAAATGTTGCTGCAGGCACAGATGAAACCAGTGTAAGCCAGCATGTAAAAAGGTTAGCAATTATGGGTCATATTTTTCCATATGCAACTAAACAATCATGTTTCTTAATTACATTGCTAAAACTGAGACTGCATGCTGCTAGTAACCTTTATACAAATGTAAGCAGTAATAGATGTAAATAATACAGTAACCCACAGAGATGAGAGGAAATGCTTATAACTTTGAAGATCTAAATAATGCAGCAAGTATAAACACAAATATGGAAAATGAAGACCCAATCACAAATTATTTTGTTAGCGCTTTCGCTTACTTCTCATAGGTAAATTTCATCAGACAAAATCATTTTAAAAATGCTTCACTTATATACATTTTTGACTAATGACATCTCCAAATTAATTAATAATACATTACTTTTAAAGATGCATTACACAAAGTTAACAGTCATTTTGCATCAAAATGTACAAGTGATGGTACTCAGAAATGTCTGCCTAAACTGATGCAATGTGTGTGCATGTGTGTGTGTGTGTGCGCGTGCGTGTGTGTACATGTGTGTGTGTGTGTGTGTGTGTGTGTGTGTGTGTGCATGTATATATCTATACATATACACACACCACGTGTGTGTGTGTGTGTGTGTGTGTGTGTGTCCAACTGCATATTCTGACTATAACAAACTCTTAAGTTCAGTTTTTGCAAGGATATTGCCAATTATCAGTTGCTTCTATACCTACTACAGTGTATCTCTTTTAGGACCTCTACATGCTACAGTCCAATGAAAGCCTTCAGCTTCTGAGAGCTTCAGAGGGCTAACAGCTGAACTCTCCAATAAAGACATTAAATTCACTTCCTAACTTTTCTGACCACACACTGGAGAACAGTGTGTAATCTGCTCTCTTTTTTCATGAAAAGTCAAAAAAAGCAAATAATCCATTGTATGGTCTTAGCAAGCTGGCTGCAGGAAAGCTGAATAAACCTATTTCCCTCATAATAGTTTAAGGAAGTTCCAGGGCCCAATTCCAAAACACTTAATGTTAGTGTAAGTGACCACTTAAACTGAAAGCAACTCTTTTGGAATCTGGCCCCTAATTTCTGCTAACATTGCTTTATACCAGCTTTTTCTAGACATTACTCTCTCCAGCAAAGAATAGATGTAGCTAAAAAGCATATCAGAGACCTGAAAAGTATGTCACTAAAAGTTTACAAGTATATTCATTGCCTATGTAAGGACTCTAAGCTACGCTTCTTGATCTAGGGATTTAATTAAGACGAAACTAAAACATAAAGGTGGAGACAACTATATGTTGTTTGTTTGTCTTTTCTGCTTTTCCCAGTTAGGGGTCACCACAGCGGAACTCCGGTCCGCTAATGATTGGCAGTAGATTTTTATGGTGCTGAGTTGCCACCTTCAGCGAAGGCACGCCCATTCACACATGTCTTTCAGAGGCCCCTCGACCACGGGGAGGACATGCAGGCTCCACATATATAATTAGACGTGGGTACGGGGCATCCCCTCACATAGGGGTTTTTTTTTTTTAATCTATTTTTAACTTTCAGATTTGCATGCACTGAGGTCATTGCTTGGCACATTCTTAGTAGCTTGTTGACGTTTTTAGCATTTTGTGGTTTATGTTTTGAATAGCAATGTTTGGGTCTTTTGATTTAATTCAGTAGACCTAGATATATATATATATATATATATATATATATATATATATATATACTACATTTCATCATTTTTTTTCATTTTTTTTCTTTCATTTTCATCAAAGGGTGAAACAGCTGGCACAACTTATTGAAAATCAGTTGTTTGAAAAGTACAATTTTTCTTCTGAGACATTGGAAGAATGGGGTTGAACTTATAAACACCAACATGGAGGAGGAGGTAAGAGTGTTGACACATAGGAAGGGGCTGTAAATACAGTCAGGACAGAGCTGATGGATAAAAATATGACTAGAGGGGTGGACCTTAATATATATAAAGTATAAGATGGGTCAAAAGGAAGAAGGCAACTCATTAAGTAGAAAGTCTGATCCTGCCATGATATCAATAACAGTGGCGGCTGGTGACTTCAAATCAAAGGGGGGCTGCAGGAGACAGCTGAATGGGTGTAGTCAATGAGAAGAGGTGTGGCCTGCAAAAAAGTTGTGGAACTATGCTAAAAAAATGCACAAACGGGCAATACGCTGCCCTGGGTACCAAACCGTCATTATGAGAGTCTAATCAAGACAATCTGAAGTGTAGAAGAAAAAAATATTTCAATGCATTTGCTACATGACAGCTTACTCAATATCTAGATGGAAACAAAAAGGTTGTGAGGCATGAAAAAATAAATTACCTTTTAAATATATTACTGGAATGCCAGTCAAAATCAAGTATAAAAAAATAAGCAGCACTCAACTCAAACCACTTATCCTTCCACTGCAGTTCTAATTATAATTTATATTCAGCTCTATAAAAGTACCAAGTAACATGCTGAAAGTAACAATCTCTGTGATACCCCAACTTATAAAAATGTTTCTTATCCAAAAAAGACCTGCTGATTAACAACAACTATCTACTTGTTTCACGGGGTAAACATGATCAAAGTACAAAATGAACAGCAAATAAGAAACAAGCTCAGGATAAATTGCTTAAAGGATTACTGCACAGGTTATGGACCACACATGATAGATTGACATTCTGTTTAGTTTACGGGTAAAGCCTGTAAAAGATGACTACAAGTCTCCAACAAATGTAATGAGGTTCTGAAAATACTATAATCCTGTCCTTTATTACAAATATTGTCATATGCATTTCAATACCTAAGGCTTATACGCTATCTAGTTATGTAAATATTCTCTGCATGGCAACAACAAAAAGGCTTTCAGTGTTGGTAATTCTTTAACAGTATGTTTATTTAAACTCACTTACATCTTACAATCTCAGACAAGCTTAAATGATGGTCATTAAAGCATTGCTATTTAAACACACAACAACAGGTACTGCAACAACATGCATTTTCTGAATAAGAAGAAGCATAAATCAACAGTATAAAAATAAGACAGAAATCCATAACATTCTGAAAATAAAGGACAGATGAAAAGCCACTGTAGTACTTGTGCCTACCTTGGATTGGGGATGACTTACACTGCATAACTGTTCCTTGCCTTGCTTGGACACATCCAGAGTCACTACATGGAGGAGTGGGATACAACAAGTATGTCACAATTTGAAATGTCTCTGGCTGACAGTGATGGCCCTGACACATCAACCTCAGCACAAGAAATCTGTACAAAGCCATAAATAGAAGTGGGACAAAGGCCCAAAAATAAGGACAATTTTAAATATTGCTCTAATAAACTTAGAAAGATAATAGAATAGTAGGTCTTGCATTAGTATGATTTCTCTAAAGGGTATGAAATCTGAAACTCAAATGTCTGTCATTATTTTCTAACTTCAATCTTTAATAATTTGTCACTAATTTGCCAGAAAAACAAAATTTTATGAAAATCGAACCAAAAATGTGATGAAAAAATATAAAATAACCACACAATACAGCTGGGAACCTGCCAAAGAAGGGACTCTTGTTTTAATATTAGTACTGTTAACTTGAACAGCTGACAAATAAGAATCTACATACATTTCTGAAATTAAAAGTAATCTATAACTCTGATCCTTACAATTACTTATTAATTGTAAACACTCCAAGATTTCTTCCAAATTTGCCATTTTGTGGAGGGATTATTAGGGGGAGAGGAACACTTTGAGCCAACATTGGGGACAGTTGAGAGGTTTGGATGTACCCAGTTCTATAAAGCGATTTATTTGCACATACCTCTCAAACTCTTAACACAGAAAATCTGGACAAGGCCAAACATATTGGGGGAACATACAAACAGTATTAAAAATTGCTCTTGCATAAACTTAGTTGATATAATAACAGGCCTTGCTTTAGCAATCATTTGTCTGAAGGGTATGAAGTCTGCAACTCAAATGTCTCATTATTTAGCGACTTCATTCTTAAATGATTTTCAAGAAAACCACAAATTTTATGAGGAACAAACCAAAAATAAGCAAAAAATCTATTTATTCTGTGAAAATCTGGACAGTTGAGAGGTCTAGTTCAGCTGGGGCTGTCTCTGAGTTTGCCACCCTTCACCCATCACAAAATTAAGGTTGAATGGGGCCTCTTCCCTGCAGCCATTCCAATGTCCCATTACTTGGCTATTTTGCCCCATTTACCATAAACACTGGAATGTGCATATTGCTTTACTTCTACGATGATTTGGATTTCATTTAAAAGTTTTATTTTATATTTTATAGCACAAACACCAATAGACATTTGCTAAACAAAGAAATGCAGTTTCACAATGAAAATAGATGTAGCATTAAAACTTCTCTGCCCTTGAAACTCATATTCATTAAAACTGCATTGAAACCCACATTCAAAGAAAATACATCTGGCCAGTGGCAGATACAGATTAACTTTGGGTGGTTTTCAAATCATAGGCCCCTTGCACATGAAAAGTACACCTTCCTGATTGTATTAAATTATATTGTATAATACAACACAATTGTTAGAGGGCATTTTAAATTTATTGTTTTGAACATTTTTCCAGTAAACAATGAAACAAAATGCATGCACCAATGATGACAAAACTGCCCAATTCAGAACATTTCCATTAAAAAGTCTACTCAAACTTCTACAATCCACCAGTCATCTAAATAATTCCACATTAAAGAGATCTGCAACTAATGACAAGGTTGCTGCTAGCAAACAACTTTATATTTCATTGTTTCATCTACAAATAAATGGCCTGTTGCCCTTGATGAATACATTGCCTATGTTACACTAAAAATGATAAGCTAGTAATATTGTAATATGGACTGGAAGGTAAACTGATAACAGGTTCATAGTTACTAGGTATCTCCGCCAAAGAGGACATTCTCAGGACTGCAGCATCCACCCCCTTTAAAAGTATAACACAGAACAGTATCAGCAATGCATCTACATACTGTTTGAGTAGAACCCACAGACTTCTGCATCAAAAGCAAGTACATTACCTGTTGCACTATTAACAAAGCAAGCAGACTCCGCATACGCAGCACTAAACGTCTTTTCCCCTGACGCTCTCAGCTCCTTGTAAAATCCACTTGACACTCAACTGTATATCTCAATTTTGTAGCACAAGAAATCTGGAAAATCCAAAATTTATTGCGGGGGGGGGGGCAAAAGCCCAAAAACCAGGGACACATTTTAATCATTGCTTGTATAATCTTGGAAAGTTGCTAGAATAAAATGCCATGTTATCACCATGCATTTCACTGCCAAGTCTTGAATCACAGACCCAGTCAGTGCTACATACCGCAATGCCAAATTAACTGTTTCTGCAGAGATGGGAAGACTGAAACTTAAATGGCTATCATTTAATGAATTCAGTTCTCACCACAGCTCTCAAACTCTTAGCACAAAACACCCGGACAAAGTGAATAATGGGCAAATACAGCCCCCAAACCTATTCAGTTCTCACCATAGCTCTCAACCTCTTAGCACAAAAACCTGGACAAAATGAATAATGGGGTAATACAGCCCCAAAAATAGGGGCACATTTCAAATATTGATCTTCTAAACTTAGAAAATTGCTGGAATAAAAGGTTTTGTGTTACATGTGCCTTCTGAAGAATATGAAGTCTGAAATTCCCATCTATCATTCCAGAAAAAAAACACAGATTTTATGAGGAAGAGTACAGAACAGAAATGTTGCAAAAACCTGAAAATTTTTCACAAGTGGCGATGGGTAGGGAATTCAGGCTGTTGCTATCTTCATGCAAGGTACAGGGTTTGAGCTTGTCTCTAGCCACCAGTTATATTTACATGGGGTGTTTTACACACACACACACACACACACACACACACACACACACACACACACACACACACACACACACACACACACACACACCTTGTCTCAACTGAGCTTTCTGCTTCAACTTCAAAATGAAAGTAAACTCTGCTTTGGCAGCTAACTGACAGTAATGGCAAACTCTGCTGTGGCAGCTTGCCTTGGTCCCAGTTGCCTCATAAAGAAAAACTCTGCATACACATTTGAAGTATGTCCGCTGCTCGTTACATAAACAACTTGTGTATAAGCTCTGCTTTCTGCACACACACACACACACAGTACCTGAACTTTAAAATGAAAAGTACACAATTTGGTCCCAACTGTGCTTTACACACACCTTGTTCTCAGCTGTGCTTTCTGCTCCAAAATGAAAGTAATGGTAAACTCAACTCTGTTGCTTCAGCTTGCCTCATAAACAAAAACTCTGCACTCACTTGTAGTTCGACCATTACATAAACACACACACACTCTACCTAAAAGTAAACAACTTGTTCTCAACTGTGCTTTCTGCCTGAAAGTAAACAACTTGGTCTCAGCTTTGCTTTCTGCTTCAAAATGAAAGTAACAGTAAACTCTGCTGCTTCCTGCTTCATAAATAAAAACTCTGCACAAACTTGAAGTTCATCTGTCACATAAACACACACACTACCTGAAAGTATACAACTTGGTGTCAACTGTTCTTCAAAATGAAAGTAACACTCCTAATCCCGTTTGACAGTCATGAAACAATCCACAACTGACTGATTGATTCTCACTCTTTTCCCAGCACATAAAGCCCGGGAAGAGAGCGACAACTAATCAGCAGCATTTAGCCCAGCAAGCACGTCATGACGTGCATGCGGACGTCGCAGTCCGTGCCCCTTCCAGTTCTATGCGGTTTGGAATCGCATAGACTTCTGGGCATCACAATGATGCCTTAATTACTCCCCTGGGCTGCAATGAAAACAAAAAAAAACTCTCTTTAAAACCACCGCAACCCGAGGCGGTTACAGTGCGCATGCGCGTACTTCTGAGTCGTGGACTCGGAGAGACCTACAAATTTGTTTTTAAACTAAAAAATAAAAAGGTACCTTTCTTTTCATTTATTATTGCATTTTCTTTTTTGAGCTGAGGGAGCTGCAGTCCGGCAGTCTGATGCCACGAGCCGCCCCTGATCAATAAATACAAAAAGGAGGAAGCAGCGAGGACACAAAAAACACTGTTTAATCCCAATACTGTAAGCACTTTCGTCAATAGTAATACACCAACTTCTTCAGACAAACTTCATATCTCCACATACAACGCCTTAAATAATGCTAAATTGTATAATTAATTAATTAAATACATAATTGACAAAGGTAAATCATAATAGATATGCAATAAAAATAACTACTTTAAATTAAAAACTAGAAATAGAATTAGAAGTAATAGTACTTCTAAACTTCTCAGTCAACGAAGAAATGGATAATTGATTAGGTAAAACATAAACCAACTTGCATAATAAACATAAAAACTTTGTAAACCAAATTTTTACATGTATATAAATAAATATAAAATATGTATTTACCTAATAAATCTATTATGCCCAGTAAAAAACAAACCCAAATTCATGCTAGACAAATAACCAAAACCAATCAAATTCTAAATATTGAAAACGTATTTTTATATAAAAATACAACTAAATTATATGTGTAAATACTTCATATATAAGTTAATATTCCCAAGGACCACAACAAGGGGTAATAATATAACTTCTCGAATATTGCTATCTACCAAGAGCTTTAGGTTTAAGAAGACATTTGATGGATATACAATCATTGAGGCCTGGTGGAATGTGTGCTGATGTGCGGACTTGCCATTTTAATTCGCACTCCTCTAGTTTCAGCTCCCAAGGTCCACCTCTAATGTTGCGCTCAACTTGTTATAAAACAACAAACTCGAACCTATGATTGGGATGATCTATAACATGCCTCGCTAAAGCATTAGTAGTGTTCTTACTAATGCTATAAAGATGTTTGTATATTCTTTGCTTATCTTTTCTCTTGGTTTTCCCAATATAGTAAGCTTCGCAGCATTCACATAGTGCTCCATAGACAACCCCCTGAGACTGGCAATTAAACTTTCCTTCTATGTGGTATGTTTTGCCCCTAATTCTAACTTTATTTGTTATATTAATATATTTACATTGTGGACATCTACCACATCTAATCATGCCCATTCCTCGCTTATTAGATTTTTTCCTCTCAACAAGGCACTTTAAATTGGGTCCTCTTTGAAAAGTCATTAGGGGTACTTGCCCTAATTTAGTGAGATTATTGTCTTCCATAATAAAGGACCAATTTTTAGTAAGGATATCCCTGATGTTTTGAGAGTCCAAAGAATATGCCATAATAAATATATTGCCTATATTGGGGGTTGAATTATCTACTATTGATGGGTAGTTACATCCAACATTAAATGTTCATGCTCATAACCCCTACAAACAACTGGACGGAAATGGCCCAATAGCCTTTTCCTATCGACCTCTTCGAAAATAGTACTAAGGAACCCTTATGGATAGCCCCTTTTAAGGAACATAGATTTTAAAAGGGTGCATTCAGCTGTGAAGTCATCATACCCAGAGACCATTCTAGCTGCCCTAACCGCTTGCCCTTTAACTATTGCCTTTTTCTGATGATACGGGTGACTACTTGTAAAGTGTAAAAAGGCATTTGAATAAGTGGGCTTACGGTAAACAGTGGTTCTATACCTTTGGTTAAGGCTATATGTGCACATCCAAAAAGTTAATATCTGCCATGCCTACTTGAAATGTAAAGTCCAAGAAGGAAGTAAAATATTTGATGTTGGTAATAAATGTCTCAATTAGGTGTGCATCACCTTTCCAAATGAAACACATGTCATCTTGGTACCTTGTGTACCAGACAACATGTTCCTTATAGAATAGGTCCTTAAACAAGAAAGTCCTCTCCCAAAATGCCATGAGACAGTTGGCAAAGCTACTGCCACATGGTGACCACATGGTAATTCCACTCTTTTGTAGAAAAAGTGACCCATTAAACCACAAAAAATTGTTTGCTAAAACTATTTCCAACAGAGTTTCAATAATGTTGATATCATTGTCTTCCATGCCTTTTAAATGTAAAAATTCTGTAACCCATTCAATAGTCAATAAGTGGGGAATAACAGTGTAGTGATCTTTGATATCAACTGTTAGAAAGACAAATTTATCATTAAACTCTAAGTTGTTGATACTGTTTAGAATGAGTCATGGCATATTTGTGGTTCAGACTTAGCAAAAGGTTTCAATTTATGGTCAACATATTTTGCACACGCATATGTCACAGAACCTCTCCCATCAACTATGGGTCTAAATGGAGGGCTGTAAATATCTTTGTGCAATTTAGGGGACCCAAACAGTGTCGGTATGATGGGTGCTGGCATTGTTAAATATTGGAGAGTGTCCAAATCAATACCTCCTTCAAGAAACAAGTCATTGAGTATATTATTAATATTTCTGTATGCACTATTAAGCTCATTAAGACTTACTAGCTCATAAGCATCAGAATCTAGATATGCTTGCATTCTATCTAGATAGTCAAATTGGTCCATGAATACGAGACCCCCACCCTTGTCGGGTTTCATGACCCGAATATTACAAGAGTTTAGTAAATTAATACAGTCAAGTTCATCTGTAGAGATGCTTTTTTTTGGTTCAGGCTTTTTGACATCCTTAGCCAATAGCGCTCTAATGTCCATTTTGCTAACTTTTTCGAAGATAGTCAATGATACCTGCACCGGTGTATTGAACAGGCTAGAGACTCTCAAACTGTCCATAAGTGCTGAATCATTGCCCATTAAAGCAGATAAATTGAGTTTACGGACAAAAGTTTTTAAGTCCAAAATTGTTTTGACCAAGTCTGCTCTCCTGTCAGGAATAAACGAGAGCCCCTTGGCAAAAACATTCACAATATCTTCATTAATCTGTAGAGAGCTAAAATTATAGATCTTAAAATCTCCCTCAGCACTTACTAGTATTTGTAGAGAGCCCTGGTTCATCTCCTTCTGCGATTCTGGCATTTCTTGCATTGCCCCTGTGTCCTGTTGTGATTGTGCTGGTTGCAATTCTGCTGGTTCCCATAGCTGTTCCAAAAACCCTGATGATTAATAAAAATGGGTTGCCCATTAGGATTATTAGCACCAGCAGCATTATCCTGCTGTTGAACATTATTTGTCTGCTGGTTATTCCTAATACGCCCACTTCTACGAACTAGGGGTGTAGAAGCACCATTATCCAGCCGCTCAGGACTATGCGACTCCATTCCATCCTTGGGAGAGCTCTGATTGACTAGGCTCTCACCATTGATATTCAAATTAGGGATTAAAGGAGGTGGCGGATAGGCCATACCTCTTGCATATTCATTAAGGTCCCTTGAGATCATTTTCTTTTTTGTTTAGATTATTTTAGCTTAACTAGCCTCAATGCTAGAATAAATACGAGTGAATTCATATCTATATCTGTCAAAGTCTATATTGTTTATAATAGTATGTTCCAAAAATTCCAGGTCAGTTTTCAAACTTTCAATTTGTACCCCATAATGTTTGATGAGCACTGTTAAAAAAGCAATACCTTGTTGGTCGAATAATGTAATCAGATCATGATGAAATTCAGAATTGTTGATAATCCCAACTGGGTATTGCCATTGCCGCAAGCCCTTAGGAATGATTTTTTTATTAATGCATTCTTGTAGATAGGATACCTCTAGTTGGAGCTTGCGGCACTTGTGCAGCTTCTGATCAAATTCATTTAGCTGAACACTGATAGAGTTAATGTCACTGATAGCCCCAGCAATAACCCCAGCATTGCTCGAATTGAAAAAAGAAACATCACGTAAATACATGTTCATATTAGGTACCGACCCAGTTCTCACTCCATTTAATGTATTAGGAGACTGTCTCTGCTCATCATGAGGGTGCTGGTGATTGTCGGTATTGTTGTTGTTAATGGTATTGGCTTCACGAGGTAATGCCAGCAACAATACATTTAAACTATTGGAAAGTAAACAAGGCTATTCATTTAAACTTGGCTGACTCGCAATGTTACCATTTATCCTAAATGCTCCAGCGCTAGTTGTCCCATCAGTACACTGACTCAAAGTATCAACTTTTCTCATTAGTTCTTGAACCAAGGCTGTCAGGTTGCCCACAGCGTTCGCCTCCTGAGCACCACCCGAAGAATTAAAGGTGTTGTCATCTTCTGAAAACAGTGCCTGAGATTGTGTTCCCATGCCGCTCACCATCAAAACGACACAAACACTTCCAAAAATGAAAAACTAGCAAATACAAAAAGGAGGAAGCAGCGAGGACACAAAAAAACACTGTTTAATCCAAATACTGTAAGCACTTTCGTCAGTAATAATACACCAACTTCTTCAGGCAAACTTCATATCTTCACATACAATGCCTTAAATAATGCTAAATTTTTAATTAATTCATTAAATATGTAATTGACAATCAGAGGTAAATCATAATAGATATGCAATAAAAATATCTACTTTAAATTAAAAACTAGAAATAGAATTAGAAGTAATAGTACTTCTAAACTTCTCAGTCAACCAAGAAATGGATAATTGATTAGGTAAAACATAAACCAACTTGCATAATAAACATAAAAACTTTGTAAACCAAATTTTTACATGTATATAAATATCAGTAAGTAGGAGATGGATCGGAATAAACAAGAAATTAAAGATGAGGGTGAGACAGCATACATTACAAACATTACAAGGGCATGGAACTTTAATCTGAATATATGCAACCCAAAGAAGACTGAATACTTACTATTATAAAAAAAAAAATAGGAACATTTAAATTTTAGTTATTACTACTAGCAGGCCATCAAAGTAAAAAATAACTTTGAATGTTTAATGGATGCTTGTCTGTGAGAACAAGGAGAACATGTTCTACCTATCACCTTAAATGTATCCTTCTTCATCATTCAACCTGTCTTAAACACTACACATGCCTACCTATCATCTAAATTTTACTGCTACCATCCTACAGTCTGTCTTAAACTCCCTGCATGCCTACTTATCTGTTAAATTTAAACTGCTTCAACCTTCTGTCTGTCTTAAACTTATCTTAAACTCCATGCATGCCTACCTATCAGTTAAATGTGTACTGCTTCATCCTTCACTTTGTCTTAAACTCTATGCATCCCTACTTATTTATGCTGCTTCATCCTTCTGTCTATCTTAAACTCCATGCATGCCTTCCTATCAGTTAACTTTATGCTGCTTCATCCTTTAGTCTGTCTTAAACTCCATGAATGCCTACCTATCAGTGAAATGTAAACTGCTTCAACCTTCTGTCTGTCTTAAACTCCATGCATGCCTACCTATCAGTTAAATTTGTACTGCTTCATCCTTCAGTTTATCTTAAACTCCATGCATGCCACATCTGATGACACTAGACTTCAACTAATAAAGTATGCAAGTTAAGACAGACCCATGTATACATCTCAAATATAAATACTTCAAAAACTGCATATACATGTCTCACTCCATCATTCCAGATGGAGACATACACCATAACCTGGACTTTCCATGGCACACAGTTAGACTTTCAGCTCCACTTGTTCACTTTTGAAACATGTATCATGACACAAGTCTAATATATATATCAATGCTCACATTGTAGGCAACAAAAATGCATTTGCTTGCAAGGGGTCTATATTGACTAATCAAAAACTGAATTCACCTAACGGTATTTATATCGAAATTAGTACCTATCTGAACTGAAATGTTAAAACACTAAACTTTGTTACAATAATAATCTTCCTTCTAAAGTATAAATCCTTTTACTTCCTTCAGCAGTTTAGAGCTACCAGACCTGTATAGACTTATACATGTTGATGTAAATACTTTACTGTATACACCTGCCTTGTAATTATCTGTGTTTTTTCTGAGAAATGTAATTGTTTTTCTGAAAAATGTCTAAACATTACTTAATGTAAATGTGTGATTGAGCTTTTCTCCCTGATCCTCACTGAAAATGGGATTCTGCCCAGTCAGACTTTTCTGGTCAATAAAGACATATTACTAAATAAATAATCTAAGTTACAACAATTTCATCATTTCTGATTTATTAGACTTTCTAAATCTTTTATGCATCTTATAGTTTTATAACTGTCATTAACCTATTGGTTGATATGATCAGAAAATTCAAGATGGATCTATCCATATACACAGGCCTTTAAATGAACTAACAGTTTCAATCACTGAATCCCATATTAAATATGCACCCTTCAGTCTATCTCTCTCAAATCTCATATGCATAAGTTTTGACGTATTTATCAGGACATTAGTCTCCTGAGCCCAGCTGGTCAATTTAATCAAGTTCTTTTGCAGACATGCCCTATCCATAAGATAAATAATCAGTTTTCCCATTTTTAAGTCATCTACATAGAGACTGTAGAACATCTCATATGAAAAATATAAATGAGATTGATGCAACCTAAATGAATATGGGCCCTGGAGAGAGCCCTTTTGGACATACTGACAGCAACCAAGAATTTCTCCTGTCCATTTTCTGTATAATACTTGCCATGTCTTGTTTGCAAGCCATGCAGCTAGTCAACTTATCAAGATTACATTAATACCTAGTTATGCTAAGAGGTCTGATCCTGCCATGATATCAATAAATACAAAAAGGAGAAAGCAGCGAGGACACAAAAAACACTCTTTAATCCAAATACTGTAAGCGCTTTCGTCAATAGTAATACACCAACTTCTTCAGACAAACTTCATATCTCCACATACAACACCTTAAATAATGCTAAATTGTATAATTAATTAATTAAATACATAATTGACAATCAAAGGTAAATCATAATAGATATGCAATAAAAATAACTACTTTAAATTAAAAACTAGAAATAGAATTAGAAGTAATAGTACTTCTAAACTTCTCAGTCAACCAAGAAATGGATAATTGATTAGGTAAAACATAAACCAACTTGCATAATAAACATAAAAACTTTGTAAACCAAATTTTTACATGTATATAAATAAATATAAAATATGTATTTACCTAATAAATCTATTATGCCCAGTAAAAAACAAACCCAAATTCATGCTAGACATATAACGAAAACCAATCAAATTCTAAATATTGAAAACATATTTTTATATAAAAATACAACTAAAAAGTATGTATAAATAAAACTATGTGTGTAAATACTTCATATATAAGTTAATATTCCCAAGGACCACAACAAGGGGTAATAATATAACTTCTCGAATATTGCTATCTACCAAGAGCTTTAAGTTTAAGAAGACATTTGATGGATATACAATCATTGAGGCCTGGTGGAATGTGTGCTGACGTGTGGACTTGCCATTTTAATTCGCACTCCTCTAGTTTCCCAAGGTCCACCTCTAATGTTGCGCTCAACTTGTTATAAAACAACAAACTCGAACCTATGATTGGGATGATCTATAACATGCCTCGCTAAATCATTAGTAGTGTTCTTACTAATGCTATAAAGATGTTTGTATATTCTTTGCTTAACTTTTCTCTCGGTTTTCCCAATATAGTAAGCTTCGCAGCATTCACATAGTGCTCCATAGACAACCCCCTGAGACTGGCAATTAAACTTTCCTTCTATGTGGTATGTTTTGCCCCTAATTCTAACTTTATTTGTTATATTAATATATTTACATTGTGGACATCTACCACATCTAATCATGCCCATTCCTCGCTTATAATATTTTTTCCTCTCAACAAGGCACTTTAAATTGGGTCCTCTTTGAAAAGTCATTAGGGGCACTTGCCCTAATTTAGTGAGATTATTGTCTTCCATAATAAAGGACCAATTTTTAGTAAGGATATCCCTGATGTTTTGAGAGTCCAAAGAATATGCCGGAATAAATATATTGCCTATATTGGGGGTTGAATTATCTACTATTGATGGGTAGTTACATCCAACATTAAATGTTCATGCTCATAACCCCTACAAACAATTGGATGGAAATGTCCCAATAGCCTTTTCCTATCAACCTCTTCGAAAATAGTACTGAGGGACCCTGATGGATAGCCCCTTCTAAGGAACATAGATTTTAAAAGGGTGCATTCAGCTGTGAAGTCATCATACCCAGAGACCATTCTAGCTGCCCTAACCACTTGCCCTTTAACTATTGCCTTTTTCTGATGATACGGGTGACTACTTGTAAAGTGTAAAAAAGCATTTGAATAAGTGGGCTTACGGTAAACAGTGGTTCTATACCTTTGGTTAAGGCTATATGTGCACATCCAAAAAGTTAATATCTGCCATGCCTACTTGAAATGTAAAGTCCAAGAAGGAAGTAAAATATTTGATGTTGGTAATAAATGTCTCAATTAGGTGTGCATCACCTTTCCAAATGAAACACATGTCATCTTGGTACCTTGTGTACCAGACAACATGTTCCTTATAGAATAGGTCCTTAAACAAGAAAGTCCTCTCCCAAAATGCCATGAGACAGTTGGCAAAGCTACTGCCACATGGTGACCACATGGTAATTCCACTCTTTTGTAGAAAAAGTGACCCATTAAACCACAAAAAATTGCTTGCTAAAACTATTTCCAACAGAGTTTCAATAATGTTGATATCATTGTCTTCCATGCCTTTTAAATGTAAAAATTCTGTAACTCATTCAATAGTTAATAAGTGGGGAATAACAGTGTAGCGATCTTTGATATCAACTGTTAGAAAGACAAATTTATCATTAAACTCTAAGTTGTTGATACTGTTTAGAATGAGTCATGGCATATTTGTGGTTCAGACTTAACAAAAGGTTTCAATTTATGGTCAACATATTTTGCACACGCAAATGTGACAGAACCTCTCCCATCAACTATGGGTCTAAATGGAGGGCTGTAAATATCTTTGTGCAATTTAGAGGACCCAAACAGTGTCGGTATGATGGGTGCTGGCATTGTTAAATATTGGAGAGTGTCCAAATCAATACCTCCTTCAAGAAACAAGTCATTGAGTTATATTATTAATATTTCTGTATGCACTATTAAGCTCATTAAGACTTACTAGCTCATAAGCATCAGAATCTAGATATGCTTGCATTCTATCTAGATAGTCAAATTGGTCCATGAATACGAGACCCCCCACCCTTGTCGGGTTTCATGACCCAAATATTACAAGAGTTTAGTAAATTAATACAGTCAAGTTAATCTGTAGAGATGCTTTTTTTTTGGTTCAGGCTTTTTGACATCCTTAGCCAATAGCGCTCTAATGTCCATTTTGCTAACTTTTACGAAGATGGTCAATGATACCTGCACCGGTGTATTGAACAGGCTGGAGACTCTCAAACTGTCCGTAAGTGCTGAATTATTGCCCATCAAAGCAGATAAATTGAGTTTACGGACAAAAGTTTTTAAGTCCAAAATTGTTTTGACCAAGTCTGCTCTCCTGTCAAGAACAAACGAGAGCCCCTTGGCAAAAACATTCACAATATCTTCATTAATCTGTAGAGAGCTAAAATTATAGATCTTAAAATCTCCCTCAGCACTTACTAGTATTTGTAGAGAGCCCTGGTTCATCTCCTTCTGCGATTCTGGCATTTCTTGCATTGCCCCTGTGTCCTGTTGTGATTGTGCTGGTTGCAATTCTGCTGGTTGCAATTCTGCTGGTTCCCATAGCTGTTCCAAAAACCCTGATGATTAATAAAAATGGGTTGCCCATTAGGATTATTAGCACCAGCAGCATTATCCTGCTGTTGAAAATTATTTGTCTGCTGGTTATTCCTAATATGCCCACTTCTACGAACTAGGGATGTAGAAGCACCATTATCCAGCCGCTCAGGACTATGCGACTCCATTCCATCCTCGGGAGAGCTCTTATTGACTAGGCTCTCACCATTGATATTCAAATTAGGGATTAAAGGAAGTGGCAGATAGGCCATACCTCTTGCATATTCATTAAGGTCCCTTGAGATCATTTTCTTTTTTGTTTAGATTATTTTAGCTTCACTAGCCTCCATGCTAGAATAAATACGAGTGAATTCATATCTATATCTGTCAAAGTCTATATTGTTTATAATAGTATGTTCCAAAAATTCCAGGTCAGTTTTCAGACTTTCAATTTGAACCCATAATGTTTGATGAGCACTGTTAAAAAAGCAATACCTTGTTGGTCGAATAATGTAATCAGATCATGATGAAATTCAGAATTGTTGATAATCCCAACTGGGTATTGCCATTGCCGCAAGCCCTTAGGAATGATTTTTTTATTAATGCATTCTTGTAGATAGGATACCTCTAGTTGGAGCTTGCAGCACTTGTGCAGCTTCCGATCAAATTCATTTAGCTGAACACTGATAGAGTTAATGTCACTGATAGCCCCAGCGATAACCCCAGCATTGCTCGAACTGAAAAAAGAAACATCACGTAAATACGTGTTCATATTAGGTACCGACCCAGTTCTCACTCCATTTAATGTATTAGGAGACTGTCTTTGCTCATCATGAGGGTGCTGGTGATTGTCGGTATTGTTGTTGTTAATGGTACTGGCTTCACGAGGTAATGCCGGCAACAATACATTTAAACTATTGGAAAGTAAACAAGGCTATTCATTTAAACTTGGCTGACTCGCAATGTTACCATTTATCCTAAATGCTCCAGCGCTAGTTGTCCCATCAGTACACTGACTCAAAGTATCAACTTTTCTCATTAGTTCTTGAACCAAGGCTGTCAGGTTGCCCACAGCGTCCGCCTCCTGAGCACCACCCGAAGAATTAAAGGTGTTGTCATCTTCTGAAAACAGTGCCTGAGATTGTGTTCCCATGCCGCTCACCATCAAAACGACACAAACACTTCAAAAATGAAAAACTAGCAAATACAAAAAGGAGGAAGCAGCGAGGACACAAAAAAACACTGTTTAGTCCAAATACTGTAAGCACTTTCGTCAGTAATAATACACCAACTTCTTCAGGCAAACTTCATATCTTCACATACAACGCCTTAAATAATGCTAAATTTTTAATTAATTCATTAAATATGTAATTGACAATCAAAGGTAAATCATAATAGATATGCAATAAAAATATCTACTTTAAATTAAAAACTAGAAATAGAATTAGAAGTAATAGTACTTCTGAACTTCTCAGTCAACCAAGAAATGGATAATTGATTAGGTAAAACATAAGCCAACTTGCATAATAAACATAAAAACTTTGTAGACCAAATTTTTACATGTATATAAATATCAGTAAGTAGGAGATGGATCGGAATAAACAAGAAATTAAAGATGAGGGTGAGACAGCATACATTACAAACATTACAGGGGCATGGAACTTTAATCTGAATATATGCAACCCAAAGAAGACTGAATACTTACTATTATAAAAAAAAATAGTAACATTTAAATTTTAGTTATTACTACTAGCAGGCCATCAAAGTAAAAAATAACTTTGAATGTTTAATGGATGCTTGCTTGTGAGAACAAGGAGAACATGTTCTACCTATCACCTTAAATGTATCCTTCTTCATCATTCAACCTGTCTTAAACACTACACATGCCTACCTATCATCTAAATTTTACTGCTACATCCTTCAGTCTGTCTTAAACTCCCTGCATGCCTACCTAGCTGTTAAATTTAAACTGCTTCAACCTTCTGTCTGTCTTAAACTTATCTTAAACTCCATGCATGCCTACCTGTCAGTTAAATTTGTACTGCTTCATCTTTCACTTTGTCTTAAACTCTATGCATCCCTACCTATTTATGCTGCTTCATCCTTCTGTCTATCTTAAACTCCATGCATGCCTTCCTATCAGTTAACTTTATGCTGCTTCATCCTTTAGTCTGTCTTAAACTCCATCAATGCCTACCTATCAGTGAAATGTAAACTACTTCAACCTTCTGTCTGTCTTAAACTTGTCTTAAACTCCATGCATGCCTACCTATCAGTTAAATTTGTACTGCTTCATCCTTCAGTTTATCTTAAACTCCATGCATGCCACATCTGATGACACTAGACTTCAACTAATAAAGTATGCAAGTTAAGATAGACCCATGTATACATCTCAAATATAAATACTTCAAAAACTGCATATACATGTCTCACTCCATCATTCCAGATGGAGACATACACCATAACCTGGACTTTCCATGGCACACAGTTAGACTTTCAGCTCCACTTGTTCACTTTTGAAACATGTATCATGACACAAGTCTAATATATATCAATGCTCACATTGTCGGCAACAAAAATGCATTTGCTTGCAAGGGGTCTATATTGACTAATCAAAAACTGAATTCACCTAACGGTATTTATATCGAAATCAGTACCTATCTGAACTGAAATGCTAAAACACTAAACTTTGTTACAATAATAATCTTCCTTCTAAAGTATAAATCCATTTACTTCCTTCAGCAGTTTAGAGCTACCAGAACTGTATAGAATTATACATGTTGATGTAAATACTTTACTGTATACACCTGCCTTGTAATTATCTGTGTTTTTTCTGAGAAATGTAATTGTTTTTCTGAAAAATGTCTAAACATTACTTAATGTAAATGTGTGATTGAGCTTTTCTCATTGATCCTCACTGAAAATGGGTTCTGCCCAGTCAGACTTTTCTGGTCAATAAAGACATATTACTAAATAAATAATCTAAGTTACAATGATTTCATCATTTCTGATTTATTAGACTTTCTAAATCTTTTATATATCTTATAGTTTTATAACTGTCATTAACCTATTGGTTGATATGATCAGAAAATTCAAGATGGATCTATCCATATACACAGGCCTTTAAATGAACTAACAGTTTCAATCACTGAATCCCATATTAAATATGCACCCTTCAGTCTATCTCTCTCAAATCTCATATGCATAAGTTTTGACGTATTTATCAGGACATTAGTCTCCTGAGCCCAGCTGGTCAATTTAATCAAGTTCTTTTGCAGACATGCCCTATCCATAAGATAAATAATCAGTTTTCCCATTTTTAAGTCATCTACATAGAGACTGTAGAACATCTCATATGAAAAATATAAATGAGATTGATGCAACCTAAATGAATATGGGCCCTGGAGAGAGCCCTTTTGGATATACTGACAGCAACCAAGAATTTCTCCTGTCCATTTTCTGTATAATACTTGCCATGCCTTGTTTGCAAGCCATGCAGCTAGTCAACTTATCAAGATTACATTAATACCTAGTTATGCTAATTTACTGATCTGTGTTCTGTGTATGACCCTATCAAAGGCTGAACATTGATCTACATGAATTACATCACAATACTTTTTCATTTATTGTTGTTATGTTATTATAAAACACCATGTTACAGATGGTTATAGACCTAGTTTCAATGTATGCATGCTGATATATGGACTCAAGTCCCACCCATTCCAGGTTTGATGATAATGTATCCAAAATAACAAAAAAGTAGATTTGTGAGTCTGTATGACTCTGGGTTTGACCTATTCCTTTTTCCATAAAGATTGGTTTAATAAGTGCATGTCTGTAATCTTGAAGAATCTCTACATACTTAGATGTCATAGTGAAAAACAGACATTACTGTAAGCTCATGCTAAAGTGCTCTCAGGTCATTCTTATTAATTTTATCCCATAACTGTGTTTTGCTTGTGTCTAGGTTACATAGTATTTATTCAGTATGAATTAGCTTTAGCTTCAAGTGTCAAAGGTTCAGTCACTGCTTCCCCATGAATTTCACAAAACTTGATGTCTGACTCAGGTCTCTACCTAGATATGCCCAAAGAATTTCATTCTGTTTGGTTTATATAGGCTTTTTCTCCACCTGCGTGAAACCCCAATCTTGGTTACCGCCATGGATGAATAGCACATTAAAAAAATTAAATCTGAAAAGCATCTTGGGGTCAATTTGGACAGTTAATTCACTTTTGACATTCATATAAAGTCCATCATTATTAAAAAAAAAAACAGTCAGAGGTTTGACAAGATATATAGAAATTATTTTTTTTATGACCAAATGTACTGTGCTTTCATGCTGTCAAGCCTCCTGTATGCTTTCCATGTACTAACAACTACCACGCCCAAACTTGATATAAACTATTACATAATTACTTGTTTGCTGCTGAAATACCTTCCTGTTCTTATGAAAGTAATGTCTTAAAGTGATTTTCCAAAGTTGGGAAATACATCAAGGCATTTGATGAGTCAAGTCCTGCAATACATTTTTCTGCTTGTCTGCACTTGTCTGTAAGTATGTATTTGGGCAATTTTTTAATAAAAAGTGTTGTAAACATTTTACTAAACCATGCCACAACTTAATTTAGTATTTCCTAACATGATGTTACCCTTGGGTAATGTGTGTTATGTCCATACACTTTAATGAGGCAACTTTGCCAATGTGCGGTGGTGTGCCCATTAAAATCTATGGATGCAATACACATTTTTACTTCTATACCTTAAAACAAAGAGTGAGAAGGTCACGCTGAAAAACCAATCAGTAAAAACTAAATGAAAACTCCAGCAAAGCTAGAACTTCCAATGAGTGACCTCCCAAACCTCCTGTCACAGAGGCACATGGGAAGGGTCAATTGCATATATACCATGTGCCTCTGTGCAACTTTAGACCTTTTTCCACACATGCTCAAGGACTCTTGGGATTGTCTAAAGAAAATACACAGGGAATACTACTCAGATTATTTAATTTTGGTTACAGTCAATGTCAAAGAGTTGTTTACAGTAATCCCCCATGAGCAAGGTACCACAATGTTTTATGATTTTTTATGTACCAGTACTAAACTCAGTCATTCAAGAATTTTGATGTTCAGGACTCTGAAGGAACTTATTTTGAAAAATAATTTCATTATTTTTGAAAATCAATTGTTCAGGCATAAAATAGGTGTAGCTTGTGCCCCCCTATTTGCCAATATTGTGTTGGCTCAATGGGAGACTACTATTGTCTTTAAATCTGAACTGTTTAAACACTGTAGGTTCTATGGGTGCTTCCTGGATGATATATTAATATTTTGGGAAGACTCTGAGGCACAGTTAGGTGAATTTTTCACTTTTTTAAACACAAACACATTTCCTACAATTTACCATGACTACCAGTAGTGACATGATCAACTTTTTGGACATTACCATTTGCAAGGACAGAGAGAATGAGACTTTTACCTCTGGGTTATATAGAAAGCCAACCTATCATAATGCTTTATTGCATTTTGACAGCTGCCATTCTAGGCATCAAAAAGATCTGTAGTCAAGGGGCAGGCTGTCAGGTTAGCCAGAATGATGAGAGGGTGCTCCTAAACAAGATGGAAACCTTAAAAAGTATGTTGTTAAACAGAGGATACCGTAGCTATTTTATAGAACTTGTACTAGATGAAGTCATGATAAAGAGACAAAACAGGCATTTCTATCCCCTATTGAGTGCAGCACCTGTGGAAATGAGAACAACACTAGTGACAAGTGAAAACACTGGGAATGTGGTTAAACCCTTTACTAATGCTATGATATTATCATACAACCCTTGTTTTGAAAGCATTAGAGAGGTGGTTATGAACAACTGGATAATTTTCAGTAGTGAGGAAGAAAATCTCAAAAAGTAGGGGAGAAACCTTTGATAATATATAAAAAAGATCTGAGCATAAAAAACCTATTGGAAAGAGGGGGTGTTGTTAAAACAAAAGGACACATGAAAAAAATGAAAAAATGTGGACATTGTGCCCAATGTCCCTATATTTTGGAAAATTATACTGTCTACATCAAAGGGTATGGTAAAGTGACTTTACAACAGCATTTTAATTGTCTAAGCAAGAGCTTTGTTTATGTTGCTATTTGCCAACAATGCAACTATTTTTATATAGGGAAGACCATTAACTCCTTTAATAAATGTATTTATCAACATCTATATGACATACGGAAAAGCAACATGAATAATGCCTTAGCAAAACATATCCATGAATTTCCCAACCACTACTTCAAATTCAGTGCATTGGAACAAGTAGTGAACCAGGGCAGGGGGGGACCCACCTCATCCCCCACCCCATTGTTTCTTGCTTACAAGGAACTAGTGTGGCAACTGAGATGTGATGCCAAACATCCACCTGGACTTAATGGTATCGCCTCTATTTCTAGCTTACTAAAATTAAAGGCAGATTTTCATATCTGAAGGCATTCTCAAATAAGTGGTATTTCATAGGGTTTGTATAAATGAACAGGCTATGGTCAACTTGCATATTGTATTTTATTTATTTTATGTTGCACAAACATTCCTGGTTGTATTGAAGAAGGCATTGTGGTGATGTAGTGGATTTTATTTTATTTTACTTGAATGCAAACTTTTTAAGAAATGTATTATTTAGGGATCATGTGACTGATATTTTGTACAAAAGGAAGTGATGTTTTTGTATAAAAAGAAGTGATTTTTTTTGTACAAGAGGAAGTAATTTTTTGTATAAAAGGAAGTGATGTTTTATGTTGAGTTAATCTGAAGAAGTCAGATGGTTTTACGCTGACGAAAACGCTCATATTAAAGTGTAGTCTGTTCCTGTGAGCTGGTCTTCGTGCTTTATTTATTTTCTATCAGGAAACGGAACATACTAGACATTGTGTTCCCAAAGAAATAACTATAAGTTCAAGTCAAGTTTTACCACCACTGATGTGCAGTGATCATGGGGTTATAAAGGCTAATTTGTTGCTAGATAATTCTGTCAAACTGAAATCTAAGCCAATGCACAGAAGGTTAATTACAGATTATATGGAAGCAAAACAGTCACCATGTAAAACTAACTGAAGTGAGGTGTTCAGTGGAAAAACTGCAGATGGAATGTAGAAAGTTCTGAAAGAGAAATTGTTTGAGTGCAAAACAATCAAAAAAATGTTTAACATCATGATCTAGGCATACAACATTAAGGGGATATATCTCCATAAGAACAAGATATCTGATTAAGGTGAGAGACGAAACATATAAGGAATGGAAGAGAGGTTGAACTATAACTTTGAAAACTGAAATAAACAAGCTGGACAAACAGAGTAAGCATAGTGTGAGACAAGATCAAGAAAAAATTGAAGAAAAATTATATAAAGATATTGAGCATAATAGGAAACCTTTTTATAGATACATAAAATGTAGAAGGAGTAAAGACACATAAACTGCTAAACTGTGTGCAGATTCTAAAATGTATTCTCAGGCGCAACAGATTATAGATATATTTACAAAATCTTATGCAAAACAGTTTGGCTCCACAAAAGGGGTGGTAAGTTGTCCTAGTGACATCCAGGTAACCCCAGATACTAGAATCAAATTAGATTATATTTAAAAAGAACTGCGCAAACTGCATCCAAACAAAGTGCAGGGAGGAGGAATTATTAACAATGACCTGAGAACACTTTATTTACTTATTATTTTACATTTGTTGACTGGGCTAGTCCAGCTGGATGTATGTCCATTTTCAGTGAAGGCCCGGGGAGAAAAGTTCCACAAGTTTCACAAAAAATACATAAAGACAATGATATTTACAAAGACATTGGAACTATTAATTAGAAAGTCACACTTCAGCAAGAACTTACAGTACCATTATATCTATTATTCACTAGGTCATATAAATATGGGGAGATTCTTCAAGATTGGAGACATGTGCATATTAAGCCTGTTTTTAAGGAAAAGGGGAGTAGGATAAACCCACAGTCATATAGACCCTTAAGTCTACTTTCATGTTATGGAAAAATAATGGAGAAGGTAATATTGGATAAATTGTTGTCAGAACTGGATAGGGTGGGACTTAAATCCATATATCAGCATGCATATCTTGAAAACAGATCTATTACCACCTGTAGCATGATGTTCTATAACAATATAATAACAGCTATGAATGAAAAATTGTGCTGTGATATAATTTATATAGATTTAACTTTAGCATTTGACAGGGTCATACACATAACACTTTTCAGTAAATTAGTACAATTAGGTATTTATATACTCTTTATAAGATGGATAGCTGCAGGGCTTACAAATAGGACATGGCAAGTATCATACATCAACTGAAGAGGCAATATCTTTGGTTACAGTCAGGGTTTCCCACAGGGCTCTGTCCCAGGCCCTTACTTGTTTAGATTGTATCTTTCAGACCTAACTTTTTCATCTGAGGTGTTCTACAGTCTATATGCACATGATCTGAAATTGGGTAAACTGATTACATGTGTTACAGATAAGGCATGTCTGAAAAATAGCTTGACTAAATTGACTATTTCGGCACAGGAGAATAATATGTTGATAAATACATCAAAAACTAAGCATATGAGATTTGGGAGACATAAACTGAAAGGTGAATATTTAATACAACACACAGTGATTAAAACTGTAGACTCATTTAAGGACCTGGGTATATGGGTAGATTCAGCTATGAGTTTTTCTAATCATATCAACCAATTGGTTAATGATAGTTATAGAACTATAAGTTGTATAAAATATTTATAAAGTCTAGGAGATCAAAAATAATGAAGTCATTGTTTATTAGTTACATTAGTCCCAAACTTGTGTAATATGGTAACCCTATAAGAAAACAAGCATGAGTAAACTGGAAAGAGTACAATGGAAATATACCAAGGGCATCCATGGATGTGAAAATTTAAGTGATTATGAAAGACTAAAATATCTGAACTTGTACAGTGTCTCTTACAGATATCTAAGAGATCTTATTCAGGTATATAAGGCATTTAGTGACAACTACCACTGGGAATGTTTGGGGTTAACAAAAAGTACTAGAGAATCATCAGACAACCTATATAGAAGATTCCTAATGTGGAGATGAAAGTGGTACTAATGGAGAGATGAAAGGGTTCCTAATGGAGAGATGAAAGGTCAGCAAGCAAAGGAGAGTAGTAGTGCTGAATTTGAATTCATCCTCAAGTCTTGGTGAGTACCTTTGTGAGGTGGACCCTGTTTTTCACAAAATCTCACCAAGGCAACACAGATATATAGACTATATTTATATAGCATATATCATGAACAGAAGCAAGTTAAAAACAAAAAAGATAGCTGGGTGCACAAGTCCCAGGATAAAAAAGTGCCCATTCCTGGTAAGCACACTGGTGCCAGGACTGGAAAAAATAACAGTGTAGAATCCCTAAAATCTGGAAACATTCCTACAATGGGGCCAGGCCCAGGGGAAGGATGCCCTCCCCATTGTAAAAGGAAGTAGCAGTCCACAAAAATCACAAAAAACAGATAGGCCAAAGAAGAGCCATAAAGACAATAGAGTGGACTATTGAGGATAAGAAAGAAATTATGTATTCTTACTATGAGGATATACAAAGAGATTAAGAGATAAATTAGAGGAAAGAAAAATACTTTCACAGGAAAAGCTGTCAGAAGCTTTAAATAAAAATTTGCATTTGTTAATACAACAGATTTTGAAAACAGTATATAGATCAAGAAACTTTGATCTGTTTGGAGAAAGAAGCATCTGAGGAAGTGCAAAAATGTAAACAAAACCTAAACATTTTTGAAAAGTATAAAAAAAAAATATGGACATGGGAAAGATAGAGAGATTTGATATGGTGCAATATTTATGCAAAGGAGAAAGCCAAGTTAATTAATATAGAGAAAGCAGCCACAAAGATATTCAAAGAGAAATACAGGCAAAGGCATCCACATATGGAAAAATTCACAATAAAAAAATTAATATCACAAACATTGAATGTGGAAAAGAAGATTAGTAAAGCAGAAGTTAAAGAAATAGAAGTTGAAGTTATGGAGTGTCTGCGAAGTGAAGGATTTAATGTAAAAAGTCTAACACAGACTACATCACAGCATGATGGAGTGAGTCCCCAAAGTAAGGAGAAGCTGGAAGATCAGGGGACATCTGAAGAAGAAATATGGACATGGGAAAGAAAGAGACTTAATATGATGTAATATCTATGCAAAGGAGAAAGCAAAACTAACCAATACAAAAAGAGCAGCACCAAGGATATGTGAAGAGAAATACAGGCAAAGGAATCCGGATATAGAAAACTTTACAATACAAAAATAAGAAGACAAAGAGGAAAAGTAGAAAAGAAGATCAGTAATGGAGAAGTTAAAGAAACTGAAATTGAGGTTATGAAGCACCTGCGAAGTGAAGGATTTAGTGTAGAATATCTAATGCAGAAAGCACCACAACAGGATAGAGTAATGGATATCCAAATTAAGGGGAAACCAGTGGAACAGGAAGCAATTGGTCAGGTGCCATATCAAGATATTTTGGAGCTTTCCACAGCAAATCAGTATAAATGTTCACTTGCTAGACAGCAAGGGAATGAACAGGAGACTGTGGAAACTCTGATGCAGTCAATGTTGAGGAGTGATAGGCCAGTGAGTTCACATATGACAGAGCAACGGATGGCACAGGATGAAATTCAAGAGAAGGTGCCACAGGAAGATGCTATAGAGCTTTCTACAGTATGCCTGCAGGAAGTGGTAAAAGAAGGATGTGCCCTCAGTCTGGAAGAAAATGAACTAAGGGAAAAATTGCTTGATTTAATGGACATAGATAGATATATTAAAAATCAATGAAAGAAATAGACTGCAGAAGGTCAATAAAACCCCAAAAGTCAGAAGTCTGATAAAAGAAATGAACACAGTAATTAGGACAGTCCATAGAGATCCATGTGATATAATAGAAGTAAACAGGATATGTTACTGTGCAGCTAAATTAATAACTGATAAAGTTCTAACACAAGCTCACAGGGTAGTGAGGCAAAGGAAGGGGAGGAATTGAATACCATCATGGAAGTATCGAACAGGGAAAAATATAAAGCAATTAAGGCAAGAGGTGTCACTGTTAGAAGGCCATAGAAGACAGAATAGATCAACAAAAATACTAAGAAAGGTAGATGTGATAAAAGAAGTGTGCAGTATTAGAACAGGCCAGGATCTATCATGCACTATCACAAATAAATTAAAAATTTCAGCACAGGTGGAAAAAACTTAAAATGCACAGATAAATATAAAGGGAAAGTACAAAATAAGCAATTTAGTGATGACCCAAAACATTTTTTTAGAAAATTAGGAAACAAGGTAAAAGGAATTGAAAGACCGCCAAAAAAAGAAGAAATAGATGCATTTTGGAGAAGTATCTATGAAGATCCAGTGGAACATAACAAAGATGCTAAATGGATAAAAAAAGTAAAAGAAAGAATAAGAAGTTTAAATGTACAGGATATGAAATGGGATGAAGTAACAGTCAGAGAGATTGAAACAAAGTTAAGAAAAGCCTCTAATTGGAAAACCCCAGGCCGAGATGTAGTGCCTAACTTTTGGTTAAAAGTATTAATATCTTTGCATGAAGACCTAGCCGTGAGTAAGAACTATTTATATGCACACCCCAGACACCAGAATGGCTAACAACAGGTAAAACAATGCTCCTCCTTAAGAGTGAACCTGCAACCTACCCCAAAAATTATAGACCAATAACTTGCCTTCGAACGACGTATAAACTATACAAGGGAATTGATGCTGACAAAGTATATAGTAATTTAGAAGAAAACTCAATTATGGCAGTACAGCAAAAGGGCAATAAAAGAAAGTCATATGGAACAAAGGATAATTTGTTGTTAAATAAAGTCATAGTGGAGAACTGTAAAAAATCTAAGTATGGCATGGATTGACTGCAAAAAAGCATTTGATAGCATCCCACATTGATGGATAAAAGAGTGCTTAAAAATGTACAAGATACACCCTGCACTGATTGACTACATTACAGTGACCATGAAACAATGGCAGACCACTTTGCAATTAAACCATGATAAAGGACAAATTACTATCCCAGGGATAAAAATTCAATTGGGATATTCCAAGGTGACTGTCACCGTTGCTATTCTGCCTTGCCTTTAAACCAATAAGCTGTCTACTTAACAGCTTAGACCATGGCTACAATTTGGCTCCTAGAAAACAACAAAGTCTAAAGACTTCTCGTCTTCTATTTGTTGATGATTTAAAACTGTATAGCATATCAGATGAGGAAATGAAAGCACAACTGCAGGTTGCTAAAACTTTTTTAGATGATAGCAGAATGTCATTTGCTCTTGATAAATGTGCAAAAGTAACCTTTAAAGCAGGAAAACGACAGCACCAGGAAAACATCAGTTTGGGACAAGAACATGATATAAAAGAACCTGAGCAAGAGGGAGTGTGTAAATACTGGGCAACTGATGAAGGATCAGCAATAAAACTTGAACAAATGTGAATAAACCTTAATGAAGAATACTTCAGAAGACTTAAATTAATCCTGAAAACAGCATTGACGTCTAGGAACAAAATCCAAGCTATAAACCAATTTGCTCCTCCTGTCCTAATTTACAGTTTTGGAGTGATTGATTAGCCCCAAAATGTGTTCGATAAATTAAATATTAAAACAAGAAGGATGCTTCATGCTCACCAAATGATTTATAAAAATTGGTGCATACCAAGATTATATATTCCCGATTCCGAAGGAGGAATGGGCCTCCTTGAAATTGATTACATGTATGGCTCAGCAATTGTGGGACTCCACACATATCTGCTGACCTCACGAGACCCAAACATAGTGAAAGTTTTGAAACATGAGGAGAATAAATCTAAGATGACTTCCCTGCTTAACTTAGCAGAAGCATAAGTCAAGCAGGAATGGAAATCATGCCAGAAGCAGATACAAATCAGGCAGCAACTGAATGTGCTAAAAAAACAAAAGAAAGAATATAAGATGAAGGATCAGATAAAAAGGCAAGAAATGTGGAAAATGCATAAATATAGTTGCAAGTATAGAAAACTTCTGGAAGAACCTCATGTTGATCAGGAACGAACACAGTAATGGTTAAGGAGAGGCTGATTCAAACCAAGAGATGAAAGGTTAATATTGCCGGCACAGGATAGTGGGCTACATACATGTTGGTTTACAAAGTCCATGAACATGTGGGAGAAACAGACAAATGTAGGTTTTGTAAAACAGAATTGGAAACTGTTGCACACCTCGTTGCTGGTTGTGACATACTAATGGCAGAAGGACTGTATACTGAAAGGCATAATAATGTGCCAAGACTGCTGCACTGGGGATTGTGCAAACATTATGGTGTTGAAGTGGCTGAAAAACACTGGAAACATGAGCCACAAAGCATCATAGAAAATTATGAAGTCTACATCACATGGGATCATCCATTGCCAACAAGTCAAAAGACAGATGCTAGAAAACTGGATATAGTGGTCCAAGAAAAGAAGACAAGAACAGCCTTGATCATTGAAATCACCACATCCAGTGACTACAGTGTCCTGCATACAGAGAGATGCAAAGTTATAAAATATCAGGATCTGCAAGCAGAAACAAGAGCAATGTGGAAGAAAAATACCCAAATAGTTCCAGTAGTAGTAGGAGCAACGGGTCTTATAAGAAGAGTCTACAATCATATCTAGGGATGCTACCAATACATGTAACTCCATACGAAGTGCAGAAGGAGTCATTACTGGACACATTGTTGGTGCTGTGAAGAGCACTTTTGGCTGATATCAGAGAGTGAAACAATACTAATTTCATGAACTTTAATCGTATTTTGACTTGGGAATGGGGTTCATTCCCATCATGGTATTAGAAACCCAAAAGATATGGAGAAATTAAAAAGATTCTATGGGAATGAGAAGTGTACCAATTAGTTTTCTGACAGAGTAGCTGATGCATGGAACAGACTACAAAATTACATTAAAGTAAGTACTAGTTTAGATATTTTTAAGAACAGCCTGGATACTTATTATGGGAACAAGTGTTTTGGTATATTGGCAGGCTAAAAAGACGTTATTACCTATGTTTGAAATACTTGTATGTATGTATGTATATAAATAAGGAGAGATGCATGTGTTTCACATCTTGGGCCCTGTTTACCATCATACAATGGATTTTTGTACTTGAGAAAACTTCTTAGGATAAGTTATGGCATAGGCCCTTCTGACAGCTTTATGATATTTCACTTAGGTATTTATGCCATTGCTTTAGTTTAATTTAATAACACAGCTATAGAATTTACCTTTAGATAACAGAAACCATATGCCAGCTACTTTGCTAACTGTTACAATAGCAGGAAAGGAATTTCATCTCAAGCCTGCTGTTGAGTGCACTTTAATACATCTCTAAGTAGTCAGAATTACAGAATAAAAAATAACTTGCATTTACTTTAATGTGTTTTCTCTAGTCCCATAACAGTACTTTGACCATTTAAATGCATTTCACACACACGAACACACACACACACACATACATCACGTGTCTGTACTACTGAGTGAACAGCCATTTCACTGAAAGTGAAACAGACGAGCACACTTTCACAAAAGTGCTTTCGTGAAAGTGTGGTTAAGTAAGGGTGAAAATGTGGAGAGATGGGTGTTGTTGAAATCATAGCACAGTGGGGATAAGGGAATATTCCCCTTTCCCCACTGTAGTGCGATCTCAGAGTGAGAATATAAAAGTAGGGGGTTGCAGGGGGGCTTGCCCCCACCCCGCGTAAACATGAGTTCTATGTTTTTTTTTTTATTTTGTTGTTTTCTTAAATTTTTTTTAACACACTTTAGCGAAAGTGCTTTTTTGGTAAAAAGCACTTTCGCTAAAGTGTGTTTGGCCGATGTGGTTTTGGTTGTTTGAGCTTTTGCTCAATAGTACTCGATCCGTGTATGTGTATATATATATATATATATATATATATATATATATATATATATATATATATATATAGCATACAGGAATACTATTTTTTTTTACAATATATATGAGGTACATATGTCATGTAGCTTTACAAGGTGAGTCACTACTGAAAGACCAGAACTGGTCATGTAGTTTTACAAGTTAGGTCATCTGAAGGAACAAAGATTAATAAAGATAAGACAGATAGTGGGATAGCCCTATGTGGGATGAGCACTATTTGGCTAACGTGTGAGATGAGTGGGGAAAAATAGGAAGAATATTAGTTGGGAGCAATGCAGGGGCATAACCAATTATCATTTAAATAGTCTTTCAGGGTAGTTTTAAATGTAGACAGGTTGGGGTTTTTAGTTATCTGTTGAGGAAGGGTGTCCCAATCTTTGGCTATTTTATGGGAGTAGAGGGAGTCTCGGTGATAGTTGTGAGACTTGGTTACTTTTAACATTAGTTTGTTGGATGACCTGAGGAGTCTACAGTTTGTGTTTGGCTGGACTAGGTTGTATAGAGCTGGGCAGTCAGTAGGGTTGAATATGATTTTATGGGCAAATGAAAGTTGTTTTAGTAATAATAGGTTGGGAAGTTCTCGCCAGTTGAGCTGGAGCAACAAATACTTCATATCCTTTACAATTGCTTCTAACCAATAAATATCAAGCTGCCAGTGACTTCAAATAATTATAAATGTCATCTCTTTCAAAATAAAATGCACTGTAAATACTCTAACATTACTTCAAAACAAAATGTCAAGAGACTTAAACCTACCACTTAACATATCAGTAGCTGTTTGCATGTATCTGCTGTAATGTCTCCCCCTACACACTTCTCAGGCTACCTACCTCTGTATTACTATATGACTTTGTATCCATGCTAAAGCTTTTTTTCTTTTATTTTGTTCTACATCTTCAGCAAAATTGCACATATGACTGTCCTTACCACGTTCATTTTATGCCCATGTCTTGCTAATAAACCTTTACTCCATCCCAAATAACTCCTCTTTCTCTACATTGTCTCAGACCCTCATATATTATTTGACAAGTCCACATCAATTGTCAGATGCTCCTTCCCTATAATCCAGTGCTGCATAATTCCACAAAACCCACTCCCCTGCCCACGTATTCTGATCTTCCCCTTATATTGTACCATTTCAAATGTTAAAGTTCAACCCACCTCCTTGGAATACTAAATATCCCAGATTTCTTAAAAAGCTAACTCAGTCACTGTTAATTGTGCAAAAACATATCACAGAAACAAGCCTTGGTCCAATTCTTCACTAATTTGTAACAACTCCTCTGTCTATTCTTTAACAATTAAAATTTGAATGGATATTACCTTGTGAAATTTTTAACAAAACATGAGGCACAGTGCGAAAATAAACCAATAACCAGAAACACACTGCGAGAGGAGAAACTGAAGCACCGGACAGCCGATAAATATACAAACTAAATTTATTGTACAAATAATCCAAGTAAAACGTTTGACAAATCACCACGTTTTTCATCCTCTCGCAGTGTGTTTCTGACCTTGTGAAATTTTATTTACACCTTTCTTTCATATTCATGTATGCTACCATAATTAAGACATCAAGGTGCCTCAGTACAAAAGCCATGACATTTTTTAGCTTGATTGTACAAAACTGGAACAGCATTGAGCAATTGTTTTCTTTTTGTGTTTACACTCTTTGGTTTGTAACCATTAGGCTGGGCTAAAATGCCCACTTGAATCAGTGCTGCACTATTCTGATCAACAAATTAAAGTAAATAAAACAGAATAAACCAATAAATAAATAAATAGAAAATAAAACATTATGGTTTTCAATCATAGGTTCATAGGTATGTACTAGGCTATCACCCCTAGGGCCTATATAAGTCTAGCCAAACAAAGTTCCCTGGTTTTCGCCACCCAAGAAAATTATTTTCCTATGCCACTGTCGAGCAGCACCAAAGCAGTGATCCTCGGGGTGAATTTCCTGTTTCCCATCCAATTGTCAAGATTTCTCTTAAAGAGGGCTAATGAGGATCTCTGCTTGACATGAATGAGTAGCCTGTTCCAGAGTATGGGAAGTCCCTGGGACAGGAATCTTATCCCTCCAGCATGTTCTGTTTATTGTGGTGACATGGTTTAGGTCCCTGGAGCGTGTGGCTCAGAGATATTGGGATTTCTTTAAGTGTAGCATATCCATCAGATCTGGGTTAGACATGGCTCTGTATGTTAGGCAGAGATCGTCTCTAAGTAGGCTATATGTGACAGAGTAGAGCTGGAGTTTTTTAAGACAGTCTGTATATGGCATCTGTATTAGGCCGGTAATCCTCCTAGTGATGTATTTCTGTGGCCTTTCTAGTTGTTGCAGATGTCTTGTGAGGTACATACCATATGGGGCATTGTACTCTATAATGGGTCTGATGAGGGATGAGTAGAGAGGAACTATGACCTCTCTTTTTCTGGAGGAGAACCCCTTTGTGATGAGGTGTGCCATGTAGAATGATTTCCTGACTACTGTGGTGATGTGATTATCAAAGGAGAGACTACTGTCCACCTGTGTCCCAAGGTCACTTATCACACTTTGACTGTTTAGTAGGCTACCGCCTATGTGGTAGTTCATGGGTATGGTGTTTTTCCCAAAGGGGATGACAATGTATTTCTTGGCATTGAGTTTTAGACCATGACTTTGACACCAAGCATCAGTCTCAGTGAGGCCTCTTTGTAGAATGCCCACATCCTTAGGAGAATCTGTTATAGCTCCTAGTTTTCAGTTGTCTGTGAATTTAGTTAGCCAGAGACCAGCTGTTTTACCCTGGACTTCAGAGAAGTACATACCGAACAGGAGAGGACCCAGGACCAAACCTGGTACTCTGCTTGTCACTGGTCTGAAGTCAGATTTGGAGTCAGCTACTTTCACTGTGTGGGTTCTGTCAGTGAGCCAGTTGGCCACCCATCTTGTGACATATGAATTTGTGCCTAGTCCAGTGAGTTTATCTATAATACCTGAGTGGAGGATGGTGTTGAAAGCCTTGGCAAGGTCAAGATAGGCTGTGTGCACCACCTTACCCTCGTCTATGGCTCTGGTGACTTCTTTGAAGAAGTCAATCAGGTTTAGGAGGCATGATCTACCTTTTACAAACCCAAACTGAGTGTGGTCCAGAGTTTGGAGGTTACCGATATCTTTGTTTATAAGCTCCAGGATGATGTGTTCCATGGCCTTGCAGACCAGGCTTGTCAGGCTAATGGGGGTAGAAGTTCCCGGGGTCAGTGGTAGCACCCCCTTTGTGGAGTGGGATAACCGTTGTTGTGTGCCATTCCATAGGCACAAAGCCTGAAGTAAGGCTATGGCTGAACATGGTACTTAAGTGGGGTGCCAGTTCGTTCTGTAGTTTGTGCAGAATGCAGCCTGGGATGTTGTCTGGTCCCATGGATGCTGTGTTCTTGGCTTTGGAGAGTGTGGTCTTTACCTGTGCATCCATGATTACAGGGGCTTTGCAATCTTCCAGTATGGAAATGGGCCCTTTGGGGGTGAGGGGGGGGGTAAAGTTTGCACTGAACCTGTCTGCCAGGATGTTGGTAATATCAGTTGGTTCGATAAATGTACTGCCATTGTGCTGTAGTTCCGAGCAGATCTGAGTGTGGCTGTCTTTAGAATCCATTGTGATTTTATTTTTGCAACTAGCTTTGGAGGATTTTATGAGGGATCTCAGCTTCTTGCTGAGGCTGACCAGGGTGTTCCTGCAATCATGGGATTTTGCTCTTTTTTTGCAAGTTTCTTCCTTCTGTTGTAGAGTTTGTTTATGGCAGGGGAACCACCAGATTGGCTTCCTTTTTTTGGAGGATAGAATCTTGGTTCTACTGGAGATGGCACAGTCCATGCACTTGTGTATGTGCTTATACAGTGCTTTTGTATATTTTTCTGCAGTTGTGTCTCTATTTTCCATCTGTGCGGGTGATGTGAAGTTGGCTACTTCTGACTTAAGAAGCATGAAGTTGGCTTTGGAGAAATGTTTTACGGTGGTTTCCTTAATGGGGGATGGGGGCAGGATATGGATGTCTAGGGTGATTAGCTTGTGGTCGGACCTGACCAGTGAGGAGTTGACCAATGGCATGGAGTATCTGTTACCCATATTGGTAATGACCAGGTCCAGGATGTTGCTGCCCCTGGTAGGGGTATTGTCAAGCTGATCCAGAGCATTGGAATTGATGAATTCCAGAAACCGTTGGGCAGATGAGTTAGTACATGAGTAGTTTTCCCAGTTGATGGTGGGGTAGTTGAAATCTCCCAATATTAGGGTATTGGGCTATACCTTAATATTATACAGTATATTGAGAAACATGGAGTGGGCATCCTGGAGCATGGCGGGGGATCTGTTACAAGCTACAACCTGAATTGCAGTCTTGCCCAGTATTAATTCTACTTGGATAATTTTGGATGCATTTTGTTGAGTAATTAGCCTGAAGGTGTGGATATCCTTTATTAATATGGACACACCTCCTCCTTTAGTGTTTTGGTCCAGGTTAGGTGGCCAAAAGGTGTAGTAAAAACTGTAGCCTGATAATGCGGGGGTGCTCTGTGGAGCCTTAAATCAGGTCTCTGTCACTGCACAGATGTCGATGCTCTCTGTCTTAAGGAGTGACTCGAGTGACTTCATTTTGAGGTTTAGACTTCTAGCACTGAGTAGCATAACCTTTAGATTTCGCTTGCTTGTATCTACTATGGTGGTGCATTTGATGTTTGAGCCTTGCCTGAAAAAGGCACTATAGGGGTGGCAAGCGCCTTAGCCAGAATCCCAGATGGGACAGGTGCAGGCCATCTCTGGCAAAGCATTGTGGTCTGCCGACCATGTTGTCCCAGGCAGACAGATACTGGATCCCCTTAGAATGACACCAGAAACTTAGCCAATTGTTGAAGTCAATCATTTTGTCCTTGTACTGTGGTATCATTCTGGGTGATGGCAGGATGCTACTCTAGGCTAGTGTCATACCTGCCTGGACCACATGGTCAGAGAGCTCCTTCATGTCTCTCTTCATGTAGTCCAGGGAGGTACATCTCAGGTCATTCACTCCAACATGGACAATGACAGAGTCATATTTGTACTTCTTATGGAGTGACCTGAGTGTGTGCATTATATGGTGGATCGACAGGCAGCTGACAGTAACATTCTCCTTGTTTAGCCTGGTGAGAGGGATGTCAGTGTGCCTGACTATAGAGTCACCAATGACTAGTGTGTGGGTACGTTGTTTTGCTTATGGGCTGAGGTTGAGAGGCACACTGATTTTGTGGGCTATGTGTTGTTCAGGTAGTGTTTGGGGGTGGTGGTTGCTTGCATTTCAGCTTTGGAGGTCTCCGTTGTTTGGGCATATTTTTACTGAGAGCCTGTGCAAATGTAGGTGTGCGTTTTGTGTTACTATGTGTGGCTTTGGGTGGTGCAGGCTTTGATGGACTATGTGTAGAGTGCAATGTGGTGTTTACCTTCTCTTCTTGACTGTCTAGTCCAGTCTTGGCTGGAGAGAGCTTGGCTTCCAATTTGGCTATTTAAGTGCATCTCTCACAGGTTGTAGTGTTGGGTGGTAGGAGGATATAACTTATACACAACAAGGCTTTTCATTCATATCGTTGCAAATATACAGAAATAAAAATATCTTTTTTCATTAATTTTAAAGCTGATAGTGATCATAGGAGGTTCCTAGGTTGATGACCCTGGAGCCCTTACAAGCCTAGCCAAGAGAGTATCCCAAAAAAGAAACTTCAGTCAGCACCTGTTACCCCTGTCAATGATGGATGCAGTTGGAACCCCCTGGGACAGATTTGTGGTTTCTGATCCATTCATAAAGGTTGTGCTTGAATAGGGTCAGCAAGGTACTCTGTTTGACATGTATGGGAAGTCTATTCCAGAGACAGGGCAGCCTCTGGTAGACAAACCTGTCTCTCCAGCAGGTTTTGTTGATGTTACATATTAGATTCAGGCTTTTTGAGCAGGTAATGCCTGAGGACTTACGGATATGAAGCATCTCTAGCAGGACAGGGTCCGAGATTGCCTTGTAGGTGAGACACAGATCACCTCTGAGCAATCTGTACCATACCGAGTAGAGTGATAGTGATTTGAGCCTGTCCATGTAGGACAGGTGTTGAAGGCCATGGATTCTCTTTGTGAGGTATTTCTGTGGCCTTACCATTTGGTGCAGATGTTTGGAGAGGTACATACCAAACGGGGTGTTATACTCAATTATTGATCTAATGAGGGAGGAGTATACCGAGGTAATAACCTCCTTTTTTCTGGATGCAATCCCTTTACTTATGAGATGAATCAAGTAAGAGGCTTTTCTGACCACTGCCACTACATAATGATCGAATGTGAGATTGTTGTCAACCTGACTATCCAGGTCTCTCACCACAGGTTGTGTGCTTAGGGGGTTGCTGTTGATGTGGTAATCAGTATGGGCCATATTTTTGCTGAATGATATGATGATACACTTTTTTGCATTTAACTTGAGGCCATGACTTTCACCCAGTCATTAGTTGCTGTGAGATCCTCTTGCGGTATGTTAACATCATTTGGGGAGTCAATGACAGCACCCAACTTACAGTCGTCCACAAACTTGGTCAGCCACAGGCCTTTTGTCTTTGCCTGGACCTCTGAGAAGTAGATACCAAACAGTAGGGGTCCCCAGGACAGATCCTTGGGGAACTCCACTAGTGGCAGTTCTGCTATCAGAGGTGGAGGCACCTATTTTGACCTTGAGGGTCCTGACGGTGAGCCAGTTGGCCACCCATCTGATGAGACAGGGATTTATGGCAAGTTGTGTTAGCTTTTCAATGATGCCTGAAAGGGGGATTGTGTCAAAGGCCTTGGCCAAGTCAAGGTGAGGTGTATGTACTGACTTTCTCTCATCGAGGGCCTTGGTAACAGTCTCAAAGAAGTCAACCAGGTTCAACAGGCAAGATCTGCCCTTGACGAATCCGAACTGGGTGGGCTCAAGTGCTTGAAGATTGCCTGCATCCTTGTTTATGAGATCCATAATAATATGATCGATGGCTTTTCAGATCAAACTTGTCAAGCTAATGAGGTGATATTTCCAGGGTCAGTAGTGGCACCACCTTTGTCTAAGGGGATGACAATGGCACTTCTCCATTCTGCTGGAATGAAGCCTATACTTAGGTTGTGGTTAAATAGGGTGCTCAATGACAAAGCTAGTAATTGCTGGAGATGATGCAGAATATAGCCTGGGATACTAACAGGTCCCATGGAAGTTGTGGTCTTTGCCTTGGATAGGGCCTTTAACACTTGATCTATGGAGATGTGAGGTGCGGGCAAGTATTGGGGATGTCGAAAGGGCCTTGGGGGGGACAGGGGGTTGAAGTTTGTGCTGAACCTATCTGCTAGCAGGATGGCTAAGTCAACAGGATCAGTGTAAGTGATACTGTTAAGTATTAATTCAGAACAAATCTGGGCTTTGCCATGGAGGTTCCTGATGTAATGGAAAAAGGCCTTGTAGTTTCCCTTTGTTTCAGAGGCTAGTTTCGATTCATAACTAGCTTTGGAGGTTTTCACTAGTGATCTAATTTGTTTGTTGAGGATAAGGAGGGAGTTTTTCCAATTTGGAATTTGTTCCTTTTTACCCTTGGACAACAGCTTCTTCCTTTTGTTGTAAAACCTGTTGATAGAGGATGTCCACCAGACAAGTCTGTGTTTCCTTGAGGAACAGGTTTTAGTTCTGTTGGGTATGGCTGAGTCCATGCAGTTGTACAGGTGCTTGTATACAACATTGACATACTGTTTAGCATAGTTTTCTGCATCCTCTGGGGGGGGTGGTATGAAGCTACTGATACCCTCCCTTAGGAGGTTGTAGCCAGCTTTTTAGAAGTTTTTTAACTTGATTACAGCTGGGGGGGGGCAGAAACTTAGATTGAGACAGACTGATGATCTGATCTCACCAGGAAAGAACTTACTATAGGAGTGGTGCAGCAATTACCCTTATTGGTGAGAACCAAGTCCAGAATGATATCTCCCCTTGTGGGGGATGAGGCGAGCTGGTCTCATGTGTTAGAATTGATGAAGTCAAGGAATCATTGGGTGAGTGCATTAGTGCAGGAATAGTTCACCCAGTCTATGGTGGAGTTGTTGAAGCCACGAAGGATGGGGGGGGTACCTTGATGGAGTCAAGTAGATCCAGGTAGGAAGAGTGGGTGTCCTAAGTCTTGGAGGGACATATATAGCTGGCTATAACTTGGATGGTTGTCTTGCCAGCTGTCAGCTGCACCTGGAATAGTTCCAGTGCGTCATGCTGGCAAACAAGTCTCTAGGTGTGCCTGCCTTTAATGAAGATAGAGACTCCACTCCACCACCCTTAGTCTTCCTGGCCTCATTTTGGGATCAGAATGTGTGGAATGAGGTATAGCCTGGTAAGGCAGGGGTGGCTTCTGCAACCCTGAACCAAGTTTACATGACCACACAGCCATTGGCATCTTCCAGTGCAAGGAGAGCCCCCAGTGAGTGCATTTTCAGGTTAAGGCTCCTAATGTTTAGCAGCATGCCTTTCAATTTATTTTTTGATAGATCTTTTATGTTGGAAGATTTGTCTTTGGGAAATTGCCTAAAAAAGGCACAATGGGGGAGGCAAGAGCCTTGGTCAGGATCTGGAATCCCAGTGGTGACAAGTGAAGGCTATCTCTGGCAAAGTATCGAGGTCTGTCAACCATGTCATCCCAGGCAGACAGATACTGGAACCCCTTGGAATGACACTGGAAACTAAGCCAATTGTTGAAGTCAATTATTTTTTTGTTGATATTGTGGTTTCATTCTTGGTAAAGGTAGGATGCTGCTTGGGCTAGGGTCATACCTGTCTGGGACACATACTCTGAGAGCTCAATCATGTCTCTCTTCATATAGTCAAGGGTGGTATGTCTCAAGTCATTCACACCAACATGGACAACGACAGAGTCATACTTGTACTTGTTGTGGAGAAACTTAAGTGCGTGCGTGATGTGGTGGATTCTGGCACCAGACAGACAACTAACCATGACCTTCTCCTTGTCAATCTTGTTGAGGGAGACATCAGTGTGCTTCACAATTGAGTTGCCAATGACTAGTATGTTTGGTTTATTTTTATAACTTGCGGGCTGTATTGGTTTATTGTTTTGCCTTATGGGCTGAGTTTGAGTCACTGGTGTGTTGTCTGCTGTGTGTGACATATTTGGTGTTGTGTGTGGAATGTTTATGAGAGTGTTTTAGAGGTTTCTTCTGTTTAGATAAGTTTTTATTGAGGACCTCTACATAGGTGTGTGCGTGCTGTGCTTGGCTATGTGATGTGAGTGGTGTGGTCTTTGTGCTGGCAATCTCCTCTGTGGCATGAGAAAGAGTGGATTCCAGGTTAGTGATGTAGATGCATTTCTTGCAAGTAGAAGAATTATGTGCTAGGAGAAGAGGGCTGTCAGTAAACATGAGGCAGTTTCTACACTGTCTCAGTATGCTCATTTCGACCAAGCTGGCAGGAGAAACTGATGGGAATTATCCACATATAGTGTTCCGAATACTTGGGCGGACTTATGGAGAGAGGGTGTTGATAAAGGTTTATCCACAAGAGTGTAGACCGCAATAACCTTTTTAAATGTAAAGTAACTGGCCTGAAGCACAAGTGCTAAAACCATAACTAAGATGCTTAGCATGACAGGTAAATTTAATCAGGCTACTAACAAGCAGTAATACATTCTGCAGAATAAAAGCACTTGAACACTTAAGAACACACAGCAAAAATAAGGTAATAAAGTAGAAAGAATGCAATTATGGTAAAAGCAGCTGAATAAAGTATAATTTTTTATTTTTTAAGCGGAGAGGGAGGAAACAGAAGATACTTCAAGATTATGAAACTAAGGGGGTTCACCTTGTCAAATTATCTCACTGCACTCAGTTGAGTGAGCAAAGGAGGGCAGGAGTGGGAGAAGTGTCCAAAGTCAAAGAAGCAAGGGGGGGCAGTCCTTCCCAAATGATATCATTGTACTCAGTTGAGTGAGCAAATGAAACGGGAATGGGAGGAGTGACCAAAATCAAATTTACAGCAGGGGTGGGCAATTACAAAGCTACCAAGTTTAACAGTACAACAACACTTGGGTAGGAGGGTGGGAAAAACAAACAATGCAGACAGAGGCCAGCAATAAACCATGAAGCAAATATATAAATGGAGTACAGTTTTGTTAACTATCACTGAAACAAATTAAGTGCAAAAAAGTATATTTATATCAGCTTGGTATATCCAAATGGTTATAGAATCCAACACAGCTAGGTAATTAGCTCTGCTAAATCAGCTCTGCTACTGAGCACAATTTAACAGAAATGTGATGAACAAAAGGTTTAAGAAACTCTTGAGCATCTTATTAAATGCTAAGGGTATTTATAGATTTCTGGATGAAAAGTCTCTTGCTATATATTATTGACCAGCCACTCTCAAATATTACAGATAAGTACATATATATTTGCAAAACATACAGAATTTACAAGGACTGGTGTTAAATGACAGGGGAGGGGAAATGGAATACAAGGCATAAATTGGAAATGAAAATGACAGGAAGTCGATGGAGAGGAACATTTAGAACAGAGATAGGAAATGTAGTCTAGATACATCTGAGGTGGTCCATAACAAGATATATATGGCAGGCCACAGTCCTTGTTTGCTGGAGGTTTTCTTTTTCTGCAGGGACTGTGCACAATATTATAGAAGCTGTAATGGTCAGTTTGTGCTCCGTCTTGTAGGCTACTGATGTAAATCTGAGTCTTTCTTTACTTGTAGCAGCATGTGGACTGCTTATTTAGCTATTTGCTCAAGTAACTTTTTTGAGTGAGAAAGACAACTAGATCTTCAAAAAATGAGAACTTGTGAACACTGTAGTGGCATCAGTTTGAAATGTATGATGAATCACCTAGCAGAACAGGCTTTCTGAACATGGGAAACAGGAGTTTAAATTCCTGATGCTTCAGGCTGTTAATAAAGGCATTCTGGCTGAGGTGTTAATAACAGGTTATAACCAGGCAACAGATTGCAAGTCTGAATATTCAGATGTATGGTGTTCCTTTCTTATTTAATGTAGTTAGGTTTTCATTGTTTAGGTATGCTATACATGTTGCCACTTTTAAGTTTTTTCAAAGATGAAGAAAGGTTCATACATGAATGTCCTTTTTGATTTTTGATATTAAAAATATGTTTATTACCTCAGTTGTCATCTGTTTTCTTTTATATTTTCATTATTCCCAACTTGCATCTCTGTATATTTTCACTTAATAACTCAAAATACTAAGATAAGGATCAAAAACTGCTACCAGTGTATATACTAATATGATTCTGTATGGGGTGGGTCTTGAAAGCTGTCAGACAAATGGCTATCACTGGACATGTGTTTGCCAGTTCCATACTGTTATTTAATGCTAGAATTTGTATGGTTTAACTGTGGACAAACCAGTGTGTTTGACATACATGCTGCACATGTCTGTGAATGGGCACTTCAGGAATGACTTCACTCTGTAAACACTCAGCCCTATCTGAGGAAAATCACTATGAAGCATAACCATTCCTGCATCCTGGTAGGCCTGACTGCAGGTGTTACACAGTGGCGTCAATGGATTCTTTCATAATTTTTGTAATGGCTAATATAGACATCAGGCTACTCACTGTGTAATTTTCTGCATATCACCTGTTATATACACCTATGTTAACTGTGTGCCAGGCTTTGCGCAAATTATATTTGCAAACAAGTATACTAACCCTTTGTTTCCCTAACCACAACATTAATGTTCAAGCCTAATGGAAATGCCTTGAAAAATACAGCTTTGTTATATGGTCTTTGCTGACCACATACTATGGTATATATCTTAATGTAGGTAATACTGAGATAAGCTACCAGTTCCAGTATGAACAGAGGGATACATGTGATTATTTTTCAGAACTTGATTGACCTACAGCATATGTCTATGGCAGTCCTGAATGACACATGTTGGAATAGGTCATCACATCCACTGCAGTGCAGAGTTCCATGAAAAAGAATATACAATAAGGAATGTATACTTGATGCAGACAGCAATTCTATGACTGCTACATTGATCACACCCACATGAAATGCACAGACTGTGTGAATTCTGTTTGCTTAGACTACCTCTATTAACACTGCTGTGCTGCTCTGTAAAATATCGCTTTATGATGCTTGCAGAGATAATACCCTGAAGTATGAGACATGATTCAGAAATACAACTCCTTGTTTATTTCAGTTTTCAAAGTTGTAGTTCAACCTCATTTCCATTTCTCTTAGTCAGTTCATTCATTTATTTATACATTTGCAAAGCAAGTAAATGGGCTGGTCACATGGCCAGTTTTTACCATAAGTATACATATATACAGAGTGCTACCAGGTATACATGTAAGAAAGTAGTAAGACTGAGAAAGGCACACATACATACATACATACATACATACATACATACATGAATATATATATTTCAGGCATGGGCATTTATGTCCTTATAGCCTGCCAATATACCAAAATAGTTGTTCCCATAATAAGTGTCCACCTGTTCTTAAACATATCTGCTTGCTTTAATGTAATTTGAAAGTCTATTCTATGCATCAGCTGCTATCTCAGAGAAGCAATAAGTACCCTTCTCATTCCTAAAGAAACTTCTTCAAAGGTTGTCTAATGACGCTCTACTATTTTTTAATAACTTCAAACATTCCCAGAGGTAGTTGTCTCTAGATGTCCTATGTAACTGAATAAGGTCTCCTCTTAAATATCTATATGAGACACTGTGCAAGCTCAGATATTTCAGTCTTTCATAATAAATAAAATTTTCACATCCATTGAAGCCCTTGCTGTACTCTTTTCATTTTACTCATGCTTGACTTCTTATAAGGTTTCCATATTGCTATTCCATACTCAAGTTTGGGTCTAATGTAACTAAGAAACAATTACTTCATCAGTTCTGATTTTCTGGACTTTATAAATCTTTTTATACAACCTATAGTTCTATAACTATCATTAACAAATTGGTTGATATGATCAGAAGAACTCAAAGCTGGATCTACCCATAAACCTAGGTCCATAAATGAATCTACAGTTTCAATCACTGTGTGTTGTATTAAACTATTCACCTTTCAATTTATGTCTCTTAAATCTCATAGGGTTAGTTTTTGATGTATTATCAGCATATTATTCTCCTGTGCCCAAATCAATTTAGTCAGGTTCTTTTGCATACATGCCGTATCTGTAACAAATGTAATTAGTTTACCCATTTTCAAGTTATCTACATACAAACTGTAGAACACCTCAGATGAAAAAGATAGATCTGCAAGATACAATCTAAATAAGTATGGACCTAGGACAGAGCCCTGTGGGACACCCTGACTGTAACCAAGGATTTCACCTGATCTGTTACTGTATGATACTTGCCATGTCTTATTTATAAGTCATGCAGCTACCCATCTTATCAAAAGTACAACAATACCTTGTTGTGTCTTTCAGCTTTTCCTGGTTAGGGGCCGCCACAGCGGAACTCCGGTCCGCTAATGATTGGCAGTAGATTTTTACATGCCGAGTTGCCGGCCCTGATGCACAACCTTCAATGAAGGTATGCCCATTCACGCATGTCTCCACACAAAAGACGCTCTAGCTGAGAATTAAACTGGACAATGTCTTACTGTGAGGTGACAACGCTACCGTAGCACTACCACCACCGCAGTCAAAAGTACAACAATACCTAGTTGTACTAATTTATTGATCAGTGTTTTCTCTCTCACCCTGTCAAATGTTGAAGTTAAATGTAAATAAACTACATCACAGCACAATTTTTCATTCATAGCTGCTATCATATTGTTACAGAACACCATGTTACAGATGGTAATAGTTCTATTTTCAACATATGCATGCTGATATATGGTTTCAAGTCCCAACGTTTCCAATTATGACAATAACTTATCCAATATTATCTTCTCCATTATTTTTCCACAACATGAAAGTAGACATAAATGTCTGTTTGACTCTGGGTTTTGTCCTACCCCCTTTCCCTTAGAGACAGGTTTAATAAGTGCATATTTCCAATCTTAAGTATTCTCCCCCCATATTTATATGACATAGTGAAAAATAGATATAATGGTACTGCTGAAGTGTTCTCAGGTCATTATTACTAATTCCATCCCACCAGATCTGGTTTGTATAATTCTTTTTCAATATAATATAATTTGATTTCTGTACCTGAGGTTACCTAGATGTCACTATGACAACTTATCACCCCCTTCGTGGAGCCAAACTGTTTTGCATGAGATTTTATAAATGTATCTAGAATCTGTTGCATCTCAGAATAAATTTCAGAATCTACACACAGTTATCAGTTTGTATGATTTTAATCCTTCCACATCTTATATATATCAAAATGGTTTCCTATTCTGCTCATTATCTTTATACACATTTTCTTCAGATTTTCCTTGATTTTGTCTCACACTGTGATTAATTTGATTGTCCAGCTTGTTTATTTCAGTTTTCAAAGTTGTATTTCAACCTCTTTTCCATTTCTTATATTTTTTGTGGCTCTTGTTCTTAATGAAACTATATCCTCTTGACATTGTATGCCTAGATCCTGATGTTAAGCATTTTTTGATTTTTTGCATTCAAACGATTTGTTTCAAAACTTTTCACATTCCTTCTGCAGTTTTTCCACTGAATGCATCACTCCAGTTAGTTTTACATAGTGACTGTTTTGCTTCAATATAATCTGTTATTAATCTTCTGTGCATTGGTTTAAGTTTCAGTTTTGATGAATTATCTTGCAACAAATGAACCTTTATAACCCCATGATCACTACACATCAGTGGTGGTAATACTTGACATGAAGTAACAATTATTTATTTAGGAACACAAACCATGTCTAGTATGTTTAGTTCCCCCCTGTATTTTTTTAACATTGTTGCTCCTGAACATACGTTGTGAAAAATGCCCTTACTAATGTTGTTCAATTAGTATTATTCCAGTCTGTTTCTGGTAAATTTCAGTCCACAGCCATAATTATTCTTCACTAATATGTTTCATGTAAGAAATGTATGAATTCATCTAGGTCATCAGCACTTGACTGTGGTGGGCTATGTGAAGACTGGTAGAGATGGGTGAAGGCTGCCAACCTAGCCAGATAGAATTGTGCAAATAGTTCTATCATTTGTAAATGTGAAATGTTGAATTGAAAACAATGTGGCAACATTGCCATCTGCTGTAAAGAAAGCTAAGTCAAGCATTTCTTGTTGGTCCTTTGAAATTAAAATTATTTCATCACTGTCTTTCATGTTTACAAGTCGACTCCAGTCCGGCTAGATGAAGGCTTCCTGCCTATTGTTTTAAGGCTAAAGTTAATGACCAGAATTTACATGTGGAATGTCCTTTATTGCTCTAAGTGTAAAATAATGTAAATGCAGTTTCTGTCAGCCTGGGAACACAAGGAAAGTGTAAAAGATGTAATGTTTTAGCAGAACTGCAGTTTCAATTTAAACAGTGAGAAGCAGAGATTATTAAGCATTTTTGTCTTGATATCCAACTCATCAGCACTCTGCCTGTTGTCTTAAGTAGGTTATCTTAGAAGTGTGTTTTCTTGTAGAAATAGCTAGGACTATAAAGATTAGACTAAGTGTTTTTCTGTGATGTCATAACTGTACTACTGATTTATTTTAAGTATTTCTGTATGATCTCTGAGCTCTCTTGACTAGCACTGACTGTGTAGTAGAAAGTATTGTCTTGTGGTTTTAATTATTTATTATTAAATATTCTAAAACCTTTTAACTGTGGCTGTTTTGTGTAGAGATCATTTAAGCCCTTTAGAGTACTTGTCTGCCTTTGGTAAAATTGTACAAAGCCACTCCTATATCTTTAACCCTGGGCTATACTACCAATTGGATAATAATATTACACAGTAATAATTGGACACCCTTTTAAGGGACTTTAAGTAGCTGATAAGTATTAGCTGGGTGGTGGCAGTAATTACTACCATATAATATGGGTAAAAGGGGCACAGCTGGAGAACCTGTGCCAGCCTTCCCCAGGAGTGTCTGTGTGATTGTATAAACTTATTGAAAAGTGTGTGTGTCAGCTACTTGGGCAGGGACATGAAGCACTGGTTGGACAGAGAGGGTGCTGGAGATGTTAGCTTGCCCAGCTAGGCTGAGATCCGGACCCTATAGCTGTGCCAGTGGGGAGTATTATTAGGGACCTGGGGAGCAAGGGAGCAACCAGCCCTGGACTGACTGTGATCTCTGTGTGCTCTTAAGTGGAATTGCACTTTACTGTGTGTATTTGTTATCCTTTCCTCATATATGAGACACCCTCTCTGGTGTTAGTGGTGAGGATTGAGGCTCCTTGATTGCTGGGCCAGGGCATGGGTATCACATATTAATTAGTTGCAGTGATTGGGATATCCTCATATTAATTGTTTGGCAGCAGTGGGATATCTACATCACATATTAATTAGTTGGCAAATACTAATTGGCTTGTAATGGTGTGGGTAGAGTGAATCCTGTAGCTTGTGTACAGTCAGCTTTGAAGGTGTTTTTTACTCTAAAACAGCCACACAGTGAGTACTCAGAGTTCAGATCACAGTTGTTTTATTTCTTTTGTTAGCTTAGTTAGTCAGGGTGAGCAGGCAACATGTCAGCAGAGGAGTATGGAAAGCTGACAAGGAGCCAGCTGGTGGAGATGTGGCAGACTAGGGGACTGGTGCATGGAAACCCGACTAAGGCAGACCTGATTGCAGCCTCGGTTACAGCTGCATCAGAAAACAGCAACCAGGACTACAATCAAACTGGCAGTGGAGATATAATTCCCTCGGAGAATGGACAGCTCAACCTTTTGGTTGTGGACTTAAAGATTCAGCTGGAGCTAAAGAGACTTGAGTTGGAGGCCAGGCGTGTGGAATTAAAAGCAGCTGAGAGACTGAGGCATCTACAGGCTCAGGAGGATGAGAAACTGTTACGTCTGCAAGCTGAGGAACAAGAAAGGCAGAGGCAGCATGAGAAGGAGATGCTGACTCTTTGCCAGGGTCATGGAGGTAATGAGGAAGGGAGTAACTGGGCCCCAGAAGCAAAAAAAAGGTCAGTAAATTTCTTCCACAGTTTAAAGAGGGGGGCAATTTTGATAGTTTCATTCATATGTTTGAGAGGGTATGTAAACAGTATGAAGTTGACCAAGGGCTCTAGGTACGGTTCCTGACCTCCTTACTCCATAGTAAAGCTGTAACTGCATTAGCTAAAATGTCTGACATTGCATGTGTTGATTATACTGCTGTAAAGAAATGTCTTTTAGAACTGTTTAAGCTAACACCTGAAACATATAGGAAAAGGTTTTGTGAGCCTAGATGCAGGGCAGATGAAAGTGTGTGTGAATATGTTGGTGAATTGCGTGCTTATTTCCATAGGTGGGTGAGTGTATGTCAGGTCACCACTTTTGAAGGGCTGGCAGACCTTTTGGTGAGGGAACAAGCCCTTAGCACTTTGCCTGAGGATCTTGTTAGCTGATGGACAATGTGCTACTTCAGATGAGTTGGAGAAGAAGGGAGACCTATATCTAGCAAGCAGGGCAGCCCTGCACAGGAAGGGGACCCCCAGTACTGCTCATGGATCTAAAGGAACCCATGGTGGGCAGCCCAGACTGCCCCAACAGAATCTACCAGTAGCAGAGGAAGCCACTAGTCCAGGTGCACGTCCAGGAGCTAGGGTTAAATGTTTTGAATGCAACCAGTGGGGCCATGTGGCATACAGATGTCCACAGAGGCAAGGTAGGGAACAAAAGGTGAGGGAGCCAGTAAGTGGGAAACACAAAATGCCAATAGTAGGTTGTCTTGAGACAACAGGCATAATAAACTACCATCCTGCAAATGTCCTGAGAGGGAAGTATTTGGATGAGGCAGTACAATGTACTTATGCAGTTACACATGGTCAGGCTAGGAGACATGCATGTGGGTCTGGTAGCCTGGGGGAGACTCAGACAGACTGCATACTTGCAGCCAGGACTGGTGAGGTGGTTACTTCAGGGAGTGTGCTACACTGTAGCAGTGAGACTGAAGGGGAGCCACAACTGCTTGGGGGTACTGATGGTCCCTTGGACAGAGTGACTGCAAAGGTAGAGATTAGTAGTAGTACCCAGGATGACAGTGAGGCACCACTGTCAGAGGATGCCAGACTTCCTGTGGAAGGGAAGCTGGAAAGAGTTACAAGGAGAGAGTTGAGGCAGGCTCATCTCTCAGACCTACATTGCAAGGCCTCAGGCAGGTAGCTAGGAAGGCACCAGATTCACAAGGAAAGGGAGAATCTGTATACTGGTACAAAGGGTTACTGTACAGAGAGTGGACCCCTGAGGAAGGGCTAGAAGGTGAGAGAGTACAACAGTTGGTAGTGCCTAGAGCCTACCATCTGGTGCGTCTAGCCATAGCCCATGATATTCCCTCTGCAGGTCACATGGGCATAAAATGTACTAAGAGGAGTATTATGCAGAACTTCAATTGGCCTGGAATTTCCAGAGATGTAACAGGGTACTGCAGGACCTGTGAGCAGTGCCAAAAGATAGGCAAGGCAGGAGACAAGGTGAGAGCTCCTTTGATGCCTTTGCCTGTGATTGAGGAGCCATTTCAGAGGGTAGCTATGAATATTGTGGGTCCTTTGAGTACCCCAAGTTCCACAGGGAAAAAGTATATCATACTGGTAGTGGATTATGTTACATGATACCCTGAGGCAGCGGCTTTGTCCTCCATTGAGGCAGAGCAGGTGGCAAATGCTTTGTTAGAGACTTTCAGCAGGATAGGTTTCCCAAAAGAAATACTGACTGACCGTGGTGCCAATTTCATGTCAGACCTGCTGGCTTGTCTGTGGAAGTCCTGTGGGGTGAAGCACATGAGGACCACCCCCTACCATCCCCAGACAAATGGTCTTTTGAGAGGTTAAACTCTACAATCAAGTCCAGACTATGGGCATAGGCAGATCAGTTTAAGAGGGAGTGGGACAAATATTTGCCCCATCTGTTATTTGCTTACAGAGAGGTTCCCCTGGAATCCACAGGCTTTTCACCCTTTGAGTTGATGTATGGGCATAGGGTGAGGGGACCTCTAGATTCAATTTGAGATGAGTGGGAAGATGAGTGCAAGTCTCACAATGAGCATGTTGTGACATACATCCTAAAACTCAGGACAAGGCTCAGGGAACTCATGGGCTTGGTCCAGGAGAACCTGGCAGAAGCCCATCAACAGAAAAAGGTGTGGTATAACAGGAATGCTTGAGCTAGAGAGTATGCTGTGGGGCAGCAGGTAATGGTTCTCATTCCTGTCAGACACAACAAGCTGCAAGCAGCTTGGGAAGGACCCTACAAGGTGGTAAGAAAGGTAAGTGATGTTAACTACATGGTGGAAGTACTAGGCAGATAGCAGGGGCACAAATTGTACCATGTTAACATGATAAAACCATACCATCATAGGGAGGCCCTTGTGCTGAGCATTTGCAGTGGATTGCAGGAGGAGTCTGAGGGAGATCTGGGGACTGATCTCCGCAGTGAGGCTCAGGCTGACACCTAAGTGGAAGGAGTAGCAATGTCCCAGCAGCTATCTCCTACCCAGGTTCAAGAAATCCGAGCAGTGTTGCAGGAATTTGGGGACATGTTCATTGGGAAACCAGGGTGCACCCACCTGGTGCAGCACCAGATGGATACAGGACCCCAATGTCCTATTAGGTAGACCCCTTACAGGGTGCCTGAGAGAGTCAGACAGACCCTGAGGGAGGATGTACAGGAGATGTTGAAACTAGGGGTGATTCAAGATTCCAACAGTCCCTGGGCCTCCGCAGTGGTGCTGGTGCCAAAGAAGGATAGCAGCACCAGGTTCTGTGTGGACTACAGAAAATTAAATAGTCACACATATTTGAATGCTTACCCCATGCCTAGGACAGATGAGGCCCTAGAGCAGCTGGGTGGGGCTAAGCATCTTACAACCATTGATCTTACCAAGGGTTACTGGCAGGTGCCCTTGACTCCCACTGCTAGAGAAAAGTCAGCCTTTGTGACTCCTTTTGGCTTGTATGAGTTCACAAAGATGCCCTTTGGGATGAAGAATGCCCCAGCGACTTTCCAGAGGCTGGTAGATCGTATCCTAGCAGGAGCAGGAGGATTTGCCCTTGCTTACCTAGATGATATTGCCCTCTACAGCCATTCCTGGCCAGAGCACCTTCAGTATGTCAGGGAGGTGCTGGGCAGACTACAGAGGGCAGGGCTGACCATTAGGCTGAGCAAATGTCAGGTGGGTATGGCAGAGTTCCCCTACCTAGTACATAGAGTGAGGAGTGGTAAGATAAGGCCAGAACCTGCCAAAGTGGAAGCCATTCAGGCATGGCCTGCACCTGTTACTAAAAAGCAGGTGAGAGCATTTTTAGGGACAGCAGGGTACTACAGAAAGTTAATCCCCAGTTATAGTACCATAGCTGCTTCCCTCATAGACCTGACAAGGAAGAACAGGCCTGATAAGGTAGTCTGGACCCCAGCATGTGAGCAGGCATTCCAGAAGCTTAAAGAAGCTTTTGGAGGATCCCCTGTGTTAGCCAGTCCAAATTACAGCAAAGAATTTGTTGTGCAGGTGGATGCTTCAAACCATGGGGGTGGGGGCTGTAGTTAGCCAGATTTCTTCAGAGGGGGAAGAGTACCCAGTGGTTTATCTCAGTCGTAGTCTTCAACCCAGGGAGGAATGCTATGCAGCTGTAGAAAAGGAATGTCTAGACATAGTGTGGGCACTGCAGAAACTTCAGCCTTATCTGTATGGAGGAAAATTCACTGTTATGACAGATCACAGCCCTCTAACATGGTTAAACAGAGCCAGTCAGCAAAATGCCAAGTTGCTAAGATGGAGCCTGGGGTTGCAAGCATATGATATCTCAGTGCAGCACCGCAGTGGGAGTAGCAATGCCAATGCAGATGGAGTCTCAAGACAGGGAATGGGGTGAGGTACACTCAGATAGACCTAGCCCTCTCAAGCAGCATTTCTCAAGGGTTTTTGAAAAACTAGCTTGATTTCTCCGGAGGGGGTGGGGTGTGAAGACTGGTAGAGATGGGTGAAGGCTGCCAGCCTAGCCAGATAGAATTGTGCAGATAATTTTATCATTTGTAAACAGTGGCGGCTGGTGACTTCAAATCAGAGTGGGCCTACAGGAGACAGGTGAATGGGTGAGGTCAATGGGAAGGGGTGTGGCCAACTAGAACGGGGAGGAGCTATGCTCAAAACCACAAAAACTGTAACTTTAAATAAATACGCTGCCTTGGGTGCCAAACCATCATTATGAGAGTCCAATCAAGACAAAATGAAGTGTAGAAGAAAAAAAATATTTCAATGCATTGCCTGCATGACAGCATACTTAATATCTAGATGGAAACAAAAAGATTGTGAGGCATAAAAAATAAATTACTTTTTAAATACATTACTGGAATGACAGTCAAAATCAAGTATAAGAAAAACAAGCAGCACTCAACTCAAACCACTTCTCCTTGCACTGCAGTTCTAATTATAATTTATATTCAGCGTTATTAAAGTACCAAGTAACATGCTGAAAATAGCAATCTCAGTGATACCCCCACTTGTAAAAATGTTTCTTATCCAAAAAAGTCCTGCTGCCTGATGACTGTCTACTTGTTTCATGGGGAAGACATGATCAAAGTAAAAAATGAAAAGCAAACAAGAAACAAGCTCAAGATACATTGTTTAAAGGATTACTGTACAGGTAATGGACCACACATGATAGATTAGCATTCTGTTTGGCTTACAGTCAGTAAAGCCTGCAAAGATGACTGCAAGTCTCCAACAAATGTAATGAGCTTCTTAAAATAATGTAATCCTGTCCTTTATTACAAATACTGTCATATGCATTTCAATACCCAAGGCTTATACATTATCTAGTTATGTAAGTATTCTCTGCATGGCAACAACAGAAATGCTTTCAATGTTGGCAATTATGTAACAGTATGCTTATTAAAGCTTACTTGCAGCTTACAATCTCAGACAGGCTTACCTGATGGTCATTAAAGCATTGCTACTTAAACACAGAGCAACAGGCACTTTCTGAGTAATAATAAGCATAAATCAACAGTATAAAATATGGCAAAAACCAGAACATTCTGCAAAATCAAGGACAGAATAAAAGTAGCACTTGTGTCTACCTTGGATGGGGGGATACTCTGCACAGTTACACTACATAACTGCTCCTTGCCTTGCTTGGACACATCCAGAATCACTACATGAGGGAGTGGTGTGCAACAAGTATGTCACAATTTGAAATGTCTCTGGCTGACTGTGATGGCCCTGACACATTTGTTATACCTCTCAACCTCAGAACAAGAAATATGGACAGAACCATACATAGAAGTGGGACAAAGGCCCAAAAATAAGGAAAATTTTTAAATATTGCTCTTATAAACTTAGATAGATAATAGAATAGGATATAACATATATAGAATAGAATAGAATAGGTCTTGCATTAGTATGAATTTTCTGAAAGGTATGAAATCTGAAACTCAAATGTCTGTCATTATTTTCTAACTTCAGTCTTTAATGATTTGCCACTAATTTGCCAACAAAACACAATTTTATGAAAATGGACCAAAAATGTGATGCAAAAATATAAAATAGCCACACAATACAGCTGGGAACCTGTCAAAGAAGGGACACTTTTTTAATATTAGTACTACTAACTTGAGCAGCTGACAAAATAAAAGAATCTACATGCATTTCTGAAATAAAAGTAATCTATAACTCTGATTATTACAGTTATTTCTTAATTGTAAGCCCTCCACTTTTTCTTCCAAAATTGTCATTTTGCGGTGGGATTATTAGGGGAAGAGCAATATTTTGAGCCAAAATCGGGGACAGTTGAGAGGTTTGGATATGCCTAATTCTATAAAGCAATTTATTTGCACGTACCTCTCAACCTGTTAATGCAGGAAATCTGCACAAGGCCAAATATACTGGGGGAACATATAAACAGTACTATAAATTGTTGTATAAACTGAGACAATTGATAGAATAACAGATCTTGCTTTAGCATGCATTTTTCTGAAGGTTATGAAGTCTGAAACTCAGTGTCTGTCATTATTTAGTGACTTAATTCCTAAATTATTTGCCAGAAAACCACACATTTTATGAGGAACAAACCAAAAATAAGAAGGAAAAATCTATTCATTCTGTGAAAATCTGGACAGTTGAGAGGTATAGTTCAGCCAGAGCTGTCTTTAAGTTTGCCGCCCTTCCCCCTCACAAAATCATGGTCGAATGGAGCCTCCCCCCTGTAGCCATTCCAATGAACCATTACTTGGTTATTTCACCCCATTTACCATAAACACTAATGTGCATACTGTTTTACTTCTATGATGATTTGGACTTCATTTGAAAGTTTTATTTTGCATTTTACAGCACAAACACTAAGACATCTGCTAAATAAAGCAATGCAATCTCACAATGAAAACAGACAGCATTAAAACTTCTCTGCCCTTGAAAATCACATTCATCGAAACAGCATTGAAACCCACATTCAAAGAAAATAATTTTGCCAGGGGCAGATAAAGATTAACTTTGGGCTGTTTTCAAATCATAGGCCCCTTGCACACGAAACATACATGTGGTCTTTAGGTTCATAGGTTCATAGGTTAGTACTAAGTTAACTGCCCTTGTGAGCCATTTTAAGCCTAGCCAGTTATCCCCTGTGAGATTCAAACTGTGTACCTTGTGTTTGTAAGGCAAACACCTTAACCATTAGGCCACCCTCCCAACCCTTTGATACACCTTCCTGATTGTATTAAATTATATTCCTTGTACAATATAGTACAGTTGTTAGAGGGCGTTTTAAAGTTGTTTTGAACATTTTTCTAGTAAACAATGAAACAAAATGCATGCACCAATATACAAAATTGCCCAATTCAGAACATTTTTCCAGTAAACAATGAAACAAAATGTATGCACCAATAATGACAAAACTGCCCGATTCAGAATTTTTTCTACCATAAAAGTCTACTCAAACTTCTACAGTCCACCAGTATCAGTAAATATGCACAATCTCTGAAGAAGTAAAAGTAATCTAAATAATTCCACATTAGAGAAATCTGTAACTAAGGAAGAGGTTTCTGCTAGCACACAACTTTATATTTCATTGTTTCATCTACAAATAAAGTGCCTGTTGCCCTTGAAGAATAAATTGCCTAAGTTGCATTAAAAAACGATAAGTTAATAATATTGCAATAGGGAATGTATGGCAAACTGATAGGTTCAGAGTTACTAGGTATCTTCACCAAAAAGGACTGCAGCATCCACCCTATTTACAATACAGTACAATATGAGCAATGCATCTACCTACTGTAGGAGTAGAACCCACAGCCTTCTGCATCAAAAGGCAAGTATACTACCTATTGTGCTATTAACAACACAAGCAGACTTGGCATAAGCAGCACTAAACTTTTGTTCCCCTGCAGCTCTCAGCTTCTTGTAAAATCTACTTGACACTCAGCTGCATCTCTGAACTTTGCAGCACAAGAAATCTGGAAAAATCCAAAATTTAGGGGGGAGGCAAAAGACCAAAAAATAGGGACACATTTTAAACATTGTTTGTATAATGTTGAAAAGTTGTTAGAATAAAATGCTGTGGTACCACCATACATTTCACTGACAAGTATTGAACCGAGGACCCTGTGCAAAACAGTCACAGCAACATACCACCATGCCAAATCATCTGTTTTATAAAAGAAAGGAAGACTGAAACTTAAATGGCTACCATTTAGTGAATTCAGTTCTCACCATAGCTGTCAACATCTTAGCACAAAACATCTGAACAAAGCCAGTAATGGGGGACAGCCCCCACACATATTCAGTGAGTTCAGTTATCACCATAGCTCTCAACCTTGGCACAAAAAACCTGGACAAAGCCAATAATGGGGGAATACAGTCCAAAAAATAGGGACAAATATCCATTGAGGACACCAGAGCAAACACACACAAACACCAGGAGGACATGCAGACTCCACACAGAAGGCACCCCAGTCAATAATCAAACCAGACAACCTGTAGTTGTTAGCCAACAATGCTACCACTGCACTACTGGCTGTGTTAAGTAACAAAAATACAGAAACCACAGATTTTATGAGGAACAGAACAGAACAAATATGAGGCAAAAATCTGCAATTGTTTTACAAACGGTGGTGGTTAGGGATTTCAGGCTCTTGTCACTTGGGCCCAAGGTACAGGGTTCAAGCCTTATTCTCTACCTACCACCATGTAGCAACTGGGGCATTACACATGCACACCCTACCTGCAGATCCTCCATGACAGCTAAGTCCTCTGAAGTGATTCTGTCCTCCATAATAGCCCGTGCAGATCCTCCATGGCAGCTATGTCCTCTGTAGCAATTCTGTCCCCTGCAGTAGCCCAATCACCTGTCTGTCCTCCATAACAGCCTGTGCAGGCTGTTCTGAGTCTCTCTGAGTAGGCTGGAGCCTCCAGCCTGCGGGCGATCCAGTCCAGTATTTCTGTGGTCTGTGCAATTATCACCGCACAGACTTCTGGGCTGGAAGGGCGGACTTCCCTGCCTTCCCTATCGGGACTGCCTAACAGAGCAGTCTGGAGTTCAGGAATGAAGCATGCATGCGTGCATGGAGGTCTGGACTGCCTAACACAGCAGTCAGGAAACTCATGGGACAAAAAACAAACTGAGAAGTTAACAGAGAAAAATGCCGAGAATTGCACTCAGTTTGCCAACACACAGATACAACAAATGTAAATGCGGTTCCTGAAGTATTAAAAGCAAGTGACTATTTATTTAACATAAATACAATACATGTAAAGCGCTTTTCATCCCACTAAATAGTGGGACTTCTTCAGACAAACAATCCCTCCCAACTGCTGTTTAAATAACTCTGTAGTCGTAATTACAAAGACCCAGTCCTGCATATGATAGGACAACACTTAATTAGTACAATTTAAAGTTAAAAATAGGTTGTTGTGTCTTTCGGCTTTTTCCTGTCAGGGGTCGCCACAGTGAAACTCCAGTCCGCTAATGATTGGCAGTAGATTTTTTACATGTCGAGTTGTCAGCCCTGACGCACAACCTTCAACGAAGGTATGCCCATTCAAGCATGTCTCCACACATAAGACGCTCTAGCTGGGAATCGAACAAGACAACGTCTTACTGTGAGGTGACAACACTACCACAGCACCACCACCGCTTAAAGTTAATCATTAAAAAACATTAAAAGTGAGAACACTATCACTGTATGGTTAAAAGTCATACAAACCTAACACAATATGTTGTTCTAAGATCAACAGATCCAAAACATCTAAGCTATTCTGAAAAATGCATGTATTTAATGATTGTTAGTTATATAAAATTAATTATATAAAAATTATTAATTGTTATTAAAATAGCACAACGATAATAATGGGGCCATTCATGATAGGCTAACAGCAAGTAAGAAATCTTACCTAATATATGTCAATACATGACATTTTATACAGTTTAATGTAAATGCAAAATACACTATAAATATAAAAATATAGAAATGTATTAAAATGTAAAAAGTGTATGTGAAAAACAAATTAGTGTTGGCACAGTGTAGCAAAACCGATAAAGTGTACAAACAGCTTAAACCTGTGTTATATGAACAAAAAATATATAAAAATATATATAATCAGCTAAAATATGATATAGTACAAAATACCTGACAATTATCTGGTCAAACTCTTCATTTTCAAAATAGGGTAAAGGGAGCAAGTCTCACTGAGGCCTGGAAATGAACATGCATTAGTACGATGTTGCCAATACAGTTCTAGTATTTCCAAACGTACAGAATCAGGACCCTCATGACCATCACTTGAACACAATTTACCACCTTAAATAAAAATGTGTGGTGGGGGGACTCAAAAACGTGTTTGGCTAAAGCGTTCTCTAGTTTGCCTTTCTTAATATAGTAAAGATGTTCATAAACTCTCTCATGTAGCCTTCTGTCAGTCTTACCAAAGTAAAATGCCAAACACTGTTGGCATTGAGCTACATAAACAACACCTTTGGACTGGCAATTGAATCTATTTTTTACCTTAAATATGTGATTCCTTATATGAAATGTCTCACCAGTGGCCATGTTGAAATAAAAATTGCACATATCACATTGAAACATACCCTTTCTCCTCAGCAACCTTGGGGTTTTACTCTTCATGATTTGCTTTAAGTTCCTTCCCCTCTTCCAAACTATTTTGGGGGTGTCAGGCAATTTATTTCTTAACTCATTATCATTGAAAATCAGTGGCCAGTTTTTATGGATAATGGATGAAATAAATTCACTGTCAGTACTAAAAGGTGTTATAAAAGACAAGTTCAATTGACTGTTGTCACTATGTTGAGTCTGTATTGTAATGTGTAGGCCTTTACCCAAAATTGGTTGGAAAAAGCCTAACCTTCTTTTTTCTTGGACTTCCTCAATGAGGTTAATAATAAGCTGTGCTGGGTAACCTCGGTTGGTAAACATGTTTTGTAATGTTTTGCATTCTTCTAAAAAATCGATCTCCCTTGAAACCATTTGTGCAGCCCGAACCAACTGACCTTTCACTACAGATCTCTTTTGGTACCAAGGGTGATTACTATCATAGTGTAGAAAAATGTTGGAGTAAGTATCCTCTAAATAAATAGTCACTTGTTTTTAATACTTCAGGAACCACATTTACATTTGTTGCATCTGTGTGTTGGAGAACTTGAGTGCAACTCTCAGCATTTTTCTGTGTGAACAGCAGTCAGGAACTAAGCACACATGTGTGAAGTTCCGGAACTACTTGTGAAATTTTTTTAATTTCATTTTTTATTTTCTACAGTGGGGGGAATTTATTTTATTCTTTTTACAGGTGGGGGCGCTGCAGTCCTATCGCATGAGCCGGCCCTGTGAAATGTTGAACTTAAAATGATGTGGCAACATTGCCATCTGCTATAAAGAAAGCTAAGTCGAGCATTTCTTGTTGGTCCTTTGAAATTAAAATTATTTCATCACTGCGTTTCATGTTTACAAGTCGGCTCCAGTCTGGCTAGATGAAGGCTTCCTGCCTATTGTTTTAAGGCTAAAGTTAATGACCAGAATTTACATGTGGAATGCCCTTTATTGCTCTAAGTGTAAAAGAATGTAAATGCAGTTTCTGTCAGCCTGGGAACACCAGGAAAGTGTAAAAGATGATGTAATGTTTTAGCAGAACTGCAGTTTCGATTTAAACAGTGAGAACCAAAGATTATTAAGCATTTTTTTGATATCCAACTCATCAGCACTCTGCCTGTTGTCTTAAGTAAGTTATCTTAGAAGTGTGTTTTCTTGTAGAAATAGCTAGGACTATAAAGATTAGACTAAGTGTTTTTCTGTGATGTCACAGCTGTACTACTGATTTATTTTATGTATTTATGTGTGATCTCTGAGCTCTCTTGACTAGCATTGATTGCGTAGTAGAAAGTATTGTCTTGTGGTTTTAATTATTTATTATTAAATATTTTAAAACCTTTTAACTGTGGCTGTTTTGTGTAGAGATAATTTAAGCTCTTTAGAGTACTTGTATGCCTTTGGTAAAATTGTACAAAGCCACTCCTATAGCTTTAGCCCTGGGCTATACTACCAATTGGATAATAATATTGCACAGTAATAATTGGACACCCTTTTAAGGGCCTTTGAGTAGCTGATAAGTATTAGCTGGGTGGTGGCAGTAATTACTACCATATAGTCTGGGTAAAAGGGGCACAGCTGGAGAATATGTGCCAGTCTTCCCCAGGAGTGTCTGTGTAGTTGTATAAACTTATCTCAAAGTGTGTGTGTTGTCAGCTACTTGGGCAGGGACATGAAACACTGGTTGGACAGAGAGGGTGTTGGAGATTTTAGCTTGCTCAGCTAGGATGAGATCCGGACCCTATAGCTGTGCCAGTGGGGAGTCTTATTAGGACCTGGGAAGCAAGGGAGCGATCAGCCTCAGACTGACTGTGATCTCTGTGTAGTCTTAAGGGAAATTGCACTTTACTGTGTGTATTTGTTATCCTGCCCTCATATATGAGACGCCCTCTCTGGTGTTAGTGGTGAGGACTGCGGCTCCTTGATTGCTGGGCCAGGGCACGGGCATCACAGTCTATACATTCCAATAGTAGTTATATGTTCCAGGGCTGTCTTTATTGTCACAGTTAAACAATCTATAGTACTGGTGTCATCACTGAATATGTGATAATCACAGGTCTCATAACTATCTTTAATCCCTATCATAACACCTCAACCTGATTTTTTGTTAGAATGTCTGTTAAGTAAAAACATTTATACCTTGACAGCACTGGTTTCCAGTCATTTTTTCTTTAATCGTGTCAATAGCAGCATCAGTATTGCTGGAGTGTAACAAAATTTCCAATAAAACGCTTTATTTTTAAAGCTCCTATGTTAACAGTCATCAGAAATGCATAAAATGTTTTTGATTTGTTAAATTTTTGACCTGGGAAAAATCCTGCCTTGTGTTTGTCAAATATTGCAAAATAACTGCTGCAAAAATGATCTTCCCTGATTTTGACAAGTGCATGCCATACTCTCTGAATACATGTGCCCAAAATTAGGCTCAGATACCCTACACATTTCCATTTTTTAAAATGGGACATTTTTTTCATGTAGGTTGTTACAAAAGAAATGTCTAAGTCACAGTAATTTGACTCTCTTTTCTCTATGTGATTTGTGAAAAATACATGCTAGCATCTGTACAAGCTATGCTAAGAGGGCTGTATGTTCTCTATTAACAGTCAGAGAGTCCTTGCAGACGAAATCATTTATACTGACATGAATAAAAATAGATCAGTACTTCCTTACGTTAAGGCATTCTAAGGCCTGTCTCACAATCTCTATTTTTGCTCCTGCTAAGCATAACACTATTCAATGTTCAGTTTCTTCTCTGCAAATGTAAGTATTAGTTCCTCTAATAACTGAATCTCCAGTTACAAGAATATCTTTTCTGACCAGATCTGAAGAATCTTCATAGGTTCATAGGTTCATACTAGGCTATCTGCCCAAGGGCATTTATAAGCCTAGCCCATAGTTATTTGGCTTTCGCCACCCCTTTAGTTTGAATAAAACTATGCCTATTATTTAGCTGTGCCTCTGTCAAGCAGTGACATTGAAGTAATCCCTGGGGTATATCTGCGATCCCCCATCCATTGGTCAAGATTCCTCTTGAACAAGGCCAGTGAGGTGCTCTGCCTCACATGTACCGGGATTTTGTTCCACAGCATAGGGAGTCTCTGGGTGATGAATATGTCCCTCCAGCTGCTCTATTAATAACCGTGTCAAGGTTTAAGTCTCCGCCTTGTGGTTCTGAGGGATCTAGATTTTTGAGGTGAAGCATATTCATCAAATCAGGGTTTGACATGGCCTTATATGTCAGGCACAGGTCACCTCTGAGCAATGTAAGAGACTGAATAGAGCTGGAGTTCTTTCAGTCGGGCAGCATAAGACATATTTTGAGACCCTTTATCCTTTTGGTGAGGAACTTTTGGGGCCTTTCCAGCTGCTGCAGGTGTCGGGTCAGATACATTCCGAATGGGGCATTGTACTCAATCATAGGTCTAATGAGTGATGAGTACAGGGGGACGATGACCTCCCTTGATCTAGATGTGAATCCCTTCATGATCAGGTGGGCAATGTAGAAGGTTTTCCTAACCACTTTAGCAACATGAGTGTCAAACGAAAGGCTACTGTCAACCTGGGTCCCCAGATCCCTGATGACTTCTGTGCTCAGTGGATTGCCACCTATATGGTAGCTAGGGGTAACCTTGTTTTTCCCAAGGGTATGACTATGCATTTCTTGGCATTTAACTTTAGGCCATGGCTCTGGCACCAGTTATCCGTTTCTGTGAGGCCCTTCTGAAGGATATCTGTGTCAGATGTGTTTTCGACTATGGCCCAGTTTGCAGTCATCTGCAAACTTTGTCAGCCATAACCCTCCTGTGTTTGCTTGTACTTCAGAAAAGTAGATGCTGAACAAGAGTGGACCCAGGACTGAGCCCTGTGGGACACCACTTGTGACAGGCTTTGAGTCTGACATGGCTCCAGCAACTCTGACCCTGTGGGTTCTGTCACTTAGCCAGTTTGCAACCCATCTTGTGATGTATGGGTTTACATTCAAGCTGATGAGTTTTTCGATGATACCTGAGTGGGGTATTGTGTCGAAGGCCTTTGCCAGGTCAAGGTAGGCTGTATGGACTGCCTTTCCTCATCAATGGCCTTGGTGACTGTCTCAAAAAGTCAACCAAGTTTAAAAGGCATGATCTGCCTTTGACAAAGCCAAACTGGGTTGGATCCAAAGTCTGCAAGTTCCCTATGTCTTTATTTATGAGTTCCATTATGATCCTCTCCATGGCTTTGCAGATAAGGCTTGTCAAGCTAATGGGACGGTAATTTCCAGGGTCGGTGGAGGCACCGCCTTGTGAAGTGGGACCACAGTCAGCGCCACTCCTTGGGCACGATCCTGAGGTGAGGCTAAGATTAAACAGCTGTCCTAACTGCGGGTTTAATTCCTCATTGAGTTTGTGGAGCACACAGCCGGGGACACCATCCGTCCCATGGATGCTGTGTTTTTGCTTTGGAGAGAGCAGTTCTCACCTGGGCGTTGGAGATGTTTGGGGGCTACAATCCTCTGGTATAGATATCTCTCCTTTTGGGGGAGGGAGAAGTTTGCACTGAACCTGTCAGCCAGTATGTTGGCAATGTGTGTAGGTTCAGTAATCTTCACATCATTTTGAACTAATTCTGAGCATATCTGGGAGTTTCCTCCTAGGTTTCTAACATAGCTAAAGAAGGACTTATGATTGTCTTTTGAGTCCTTGGCGATTTTTCTCTCAAAATTTGCCTTGGATGATTTTATGAGAGCTCTTAGTTTTTACTTATAATGATCAAAGGTGTCTTACCTTTCAAGGATTTTGCTCTATCTTGTAGTAGCTTCCTCCTTTTGTTGTAGAGCTTGTTTATGGCTGGGGTCCACCAGACTGGACGCTTGCCTTTGGTACAAAGAGTCTTAGTTTTGTTTGGGATTGCCTGATCCATGCAGTCCTGTAGGTGATGGTAGAAGGCATTTGTAAGTGATTCAGCGGTTTCAGTAATGTTTACCACAGGCTCAGGGGCCTTAAAGGAGACCACACTAGTTTTTAGAAGTGTGAAGTCGGCTTTTGAGAAGTTTTTCACGGTGGTCTTTTTTATTTCAGGTGGGGGCGGGATGAGGACCTCCAGCGAGATTAGTTTATGATCTGATCTCACCAGTGAGGGGTATACTACCGGTGTTGAACATTGTGATCCCATGTTCGTGATGATGAGATCAAGTATGTTTTCTCCTCTTGTGGGGATGGTGACTAGTTGTTCCATGGCATTTGAGTTTATGAACTCCAGGAACCTTTGGGCTAGAGTGTTTGGGCTTGAGTAGTGTTCCCAGTCTATATTAGGGTAGTTGAAGTCACCTAGTATGATGGTGTTTGGAGATACATTTATCCCTCCATTGTTTTCAGGAAGGCCATGTGAGGTTCCTGAGTTTGAGAGGGTGGCCTGTAACATGCTACAAATTGCAGAGCAGTCTTGCCTATGGTTAATTGCACCTGGATGGTCTCCGATGCATCGCGCTGCCACCAACCTTGAGGTGTGGGTGTCCTTTATGAATATGGACACCCTCCTTTCTTGGTGTTGTCCGGATTTTGGGGCCGAACGCATGATATGAGGTGAAACCTGCTAGTGCTGGGGTGCTCTCAGGAGCCTTGAACCAGGTTTCTGTCACAGCACAGACATCGATGTTCTCCATACTGAGAAGGGCCTCGCATCTTGAGATTGAGACTTCTGGCATTGAGCAGCATTACCCTTAGTTTTTACTTTTTGTATTCTAGGGTGGTAGGTTTAGAATTTGAGCCTTGCCTAAAAAGGCACTATGGGGTGGCAAGAGCCTTTGCCAATATCCGGAAGCCCAGGGTGACAGGTGCAAGCCGCCCCTTGCGAAGCAGCGTGGCTTGTCCAGCATGTCATCCCAGGCAGACAGACATTGGATCCCCTTTGAATGACACCAGAATTTAAGCCAATTATTAAAGCTGATCATCTTATCACTGTATTGTGGCATCATTCTAGGTGAAGGTAGGATACTGCTCAAGGTCAGGGTCATACCTGCCTGGGCTACATAATCAGAGAGCTCCTCAATGTCTCTTTTCATGTAGTCCAAGGAGGTACGTCTCAGGTCGTTGACACCAGCGTGGACAATGACTGAGTCGTACTTGTACCTGCTGTTGAGAGACCCGAGTGCTTGTGTTATGTGGCGGATTCTAGCTCCCGACAGGCAGCTTACTGTGACCTTCTCCTTACTCAGTCTGGTGAGCGGGACGTCAGTGTGTCTGACTATGGAGTCACCTATGACAAGTATGTTTGGTGTTGTATTTGGCCTTAAGGGCAATGACTGCGTTGCACACTGATTTTGTTGTTTATGTGTTGTTTGTGTGGTGTATTGAGTTTGCAGTTGCTTGGGTGTCTGCTTTGGAGGCCTCTGCTGTTTAGGTAAATTTTACTCAGAGCCTCCGAGTATGTCTTAGTGTGTTTATGTGTTTGATTCAGTGGTGTGGTTGAGTTATGTGAGACTGGTATTGTGGTGTGTGTAGTTGCCTTCTCCTCTTGCCTGGTCTTGCCAGTCCTGAGTTGAGAGAGCTCAGCCTCCAGTCTGGCTAAATAGCTGCATCTCTCACAAGTGTTAGTGTTACGTGGGAGGAGGAGAGGGTTGTCCGTGTACATGAGGCAATTGTAACATTGTCTCAGAATTCCCAGATTCACCAACTGGGCAGGAGAGGACGCCAGCATCTGACCCTTCGACATGCTAGAAAGAATTATGAGTTGGTATGAGACAGAAAAGTAGTGGGCTTAGCAGGAAGTGGGCACTTCTGGGGGTTTTGCTAGTGAGAGATTTGTATAATATAGGAGTGCTTGACCTGCAAAGAGAATGCTTATAAGACAAGGGATATGCTTATAAGACAAGTGCTGAGCTTTTGAGAAGAAAAAGCTATTTGGAACAAGTGCTGCACTTTTAGTGTAGGTGTAAACTGTTTAGGTTCCTAACAGAGCAGTTCTAAGGGAAAATTGAAGAACAGACTTTCTGGAGCCAGAAAGAGTTTAACCTTGTTTAACCGGGCTGCCCGATGCTGCTCTAGTGGCAACTCCCCGCTAAAGCACGTTAAAGCGTGCTTGATAGCAGGGGCTGGAAAGAAGCAGGAATAGACCCAAAAGGGAAAATAAAACTACAGTTTCAAGTCAGTAACCACCTCTATGGGAGCAGGGAAGCTGCTCAATGTTAGTCACTGCCACTGATCAACAGAGAGACCCTCCTTCAGCCCAAGCAAAAATGGCCTCACAGAAACTTTCAAACAGTTCAGGAACAGCAAGCCTGTAACTGAACTTTTTTAACTCTCAGAAAAGTGGGAAAAAGCAAGATTTTTTTTTTTTGTTTTTGTTTTTTACAGAGATAGCAGAGGTTCACAAGTAATAGCAAGTTATAACAGTGCAGTAAATGACCCCACACAAGAGTGCTAGGTCAAGGACAGAAAATATGCAAGTTTTAAGAAAAAAACTATTTAAAATTAAGTGCAAACAGGAAATTCAGCAAACAGCTTTTGGTTGTGCTCTAAATACAGCTACTAATACAGAAATCAAGTTTAACAAGCCAGAAAATGCTCAAGCTAGGCAGCTATGCAGAAAAACTTAGCAAATAAACTTCTAACTCAGTAATATCTGTTCTTTCAATTGTTACAAAGGACTGATCTTCATCACCATTAGTCTTATCAATCCCGCTGTTTTCATTGCATATTACATTCAGTCCTTATCCAGCTGGCTTGGTACTTACACAACTTAAATCATGTTTTCATTGTCTGTCTTTCTTCTCTTTTTTGTTACAGTAATGTTCTTCAATCCTTCCATGTTTAATTTTGATTTCTTCCTTTTCATCTGCTTCTTGCCTCTTTCTTCTACTTTCTTTGGAAAAATTATGCCTTTTTTTGTACTCTGAAGTTTTTCCTGACAGAAAAAATTTTATCATCCCCTGTAGTCTGTGTTTTATATAAAAAAGAAGTGTCCTTTTAGTATGTATTCTCTTTGCGTTACATATGTCTATCTCTTTCTTTTTCTTCTTTGTTATTTTTTCTGAACTTCTTCCTCTCTTTTTTTTATTTTCTTCTATACACTCTGAATCCTGAGATCATTGAATACTTGTATCTAGAATCCCAACGTTGTTAGTGGCATTATTTTGTTTCTTAGGGGTTAAATGATTGTTACAGACAATAGGCACTTCTAGTCCTAAATGTTTTCTACTTACTCTTTACCTAACATTATTTATCTCATCAGTCCGGTCATCAATATTTTATTTATTTATTTTTATTTTTCATTTGTTGACCGGGAAAGTCCGACTAGGTTCCACAGAGCCTGTTTTCAGTGGAGGCCCAGGGAGAAATGCTCCAGATGCATGTCTTTGGAATGTGGGAGGAAACCAGAGTACCCAGAGGAAACCCACACGAACACAGGGAGAACATGCAAACTCCACACAGAAGGCACCCCAGCTGAGAATCGAACTAGAAAACCTCTTGCTGTGAGGTCACAACGTTAACCGCTGCACCACTGTGCCGCCCAATATATGTAACAACAGTTCTCCAAGTGCATTCGGCAAGTGCAATTGACATCAGTAAGTCTAGATTTACTTCTAATAATAATAAGCAAATCATCCAACTTTTGTCATGAGGAACACAGATCACCAGTGTTACCAGGTGTTACTTTTAAATATATCTAGCATTTATTACACTGTACAAGATATTTGTGCATTAGCAAATCATTAATGGCATACTTATTTAAGGAATACATATTCGGCTACAAATGAATAAAAAATTCTAAATGAAAAGAATAATCAAAATCACTTAACCCCAGAATTCAAAGAGAATTTAAATCAACTTCTGTGAGAAAAATCAAACCAACAGTATACAACTAAATATAGAATTAAGTACAGTAAAGTTGCAGCTCTTACCGTACAAGTTGTGAAATTCGCACAAAAGCTGGAATTCATTTACATTGAACAGTAGCATCTGGTTATTACTGTTCACAGTTGCACCTCTTTTTAACAGTAAAGATTTATAAATCCCAAACCAAGACAAGATTGTTTAGATGAGCTCTGTATTGTCCTCTCTGCATTCAGTGTGAATTTATGGCTAACTGGGCCCCCCAGGATGGCTAGAGTTTGCCTGTCTAAAACCTATCCCTTTTTAACAACTAACCATGAAAATTAAAGGTAAAACAGCAAAATAATAATCAAAGTAAGTCATCGTATCTACAAGCTATCCCTTGGTTTTTACAAGCAGGGAAAAACAAAAATTAAATTGAAATAAAAATTTCTGTTACCAAGTTACTGTACAATCAATCACAAATCAATAGAGGATTGTTTTGATAAGCTTACAATTCATACAATACAAATAAAAAAATATGTATAGGAGCTCATGCATCTGATATACAATAGATAGGGTTAGAAAACAGACTTACTCATGTAAGTATAAATTATTGCAAGGTAAAATATTTTACATTTTTGACATATCTTCATTAACAGTGTGCACAAGATTATTATAGACTGGTAGTCTATAAATAGGTTTTTATACCAATATATTGTATCCTAAAAGGAGATGTCAGTACTAAAGATGTTTGGTGAAACATGTGCATTGCACTGAGCCAGCTTGCTCTGATTGTAGTGCTATTATGAATAAGGCTGTTTTGGGGAAATTATACATATATGGATCTGCACTGCAAACACTCAGCCCTATCCGAAGAAGTAAATTGCTGTATGATAACACATAACCACTCCTGCATCCTGATAACCGTGACCACAGCTGTTGTATGAATAGATTTTATCATAATTGTTACAATAGTTAATATGGCCAACCATACTACATTTTGAAATATTTATCTGTTTTTGTTTTTGATCATAAACGCGGACTTATTCTTACATGTGATCAGAGAGAACGCTAAAATGTATAATAATATTTGTTTTTAAGGAGGAGGTTAACTTAAACTTCATAAAATGTTTAAAGCATATTGCATATGTAAACATAATTTAGTGTAAGAAACACAAGCTTTCAAAAAACTAAAATGATCAATCAGCATGTGACTAAACTGAAAAAAGAAAACACAGCAAAATGTAAATTTAAAAAAATTCAAAATTGTGTTTGAATTTAATGATAAATGGCTGGTAATAAATCTGCTCAGAAAAATAATAATTAGGTTTAGAAAAAAACTCTAATATACTGTGTTTGGTAATTGAGGCAGTCAATTCAGAATCAGTAAAGCTAATTAATAAAAACTGTACCACAGACACACCAGAAGGACAGAAGATGGCAAATGGGTCCAACCAGAAATGGCAACAGAGCAGAATAAGCCACGACCCCATTAGAAAGTAAAAACTGTATAAAGTGTGACTACTTTGGAACACAGCATTCCCTCAAAAAGTCAAAGTCAAAGCAAACTTTACTGTCACTTCAATTCACACAAGTGCGAACCGAGTGAAATTACATTTCTTTGGGCTCAATGTGCATACAAAACATAGACTACATTTAACATGACAGTAATATGCAAAATTCTATAGACGCAGATGACAAACACAACAATAAAAAATTCTTGCATTATTGCACTTTTTTAACAGATTGTCACTCATTACTAGGTTCTTAGCTCATTTTCACTGAAAGAAAAAGCACTTAAGTGATTGATTTAAGGCATACATTTATATTGCACAGTAAGCCCGTTCAGTTTGATTACTGCTGACTTTGCTGTCTGGGTGCGGGTAAGACCTTGTTACATAATATACTATAGTGACTTGTCAGTGTTGTTGTATTACTGTGTTAATGTCCACTGTGAAAGGTAATGTTCCTAGAGTTCAATAACCCGATGGCTAGTGGAAATAAGCTGTATCTGAATCTTCTGGTTTTGCAGCGTATGCGTTGAAAGCCCCTTCCTGATGTTAAATGTGAGAACAGCTTGTAAGCAGGATGAGTGCCATCCCTGGTTATTGTTCTTGCCCTGCTGACACATCTGGACATGTGCAGGTCTTGTAAGGATGGGAGGGAGTTCCTGATAATCATCTCAGCCACATTTACTACCCTTTGAGGGACTGGTGGTCTGAAGCAGAGCAACTTCCATACCATACTGTAAAGCTGTTTGTCAATATACTTTTGATGGTGCGCCTGTAGAAGGTTGTGAGAGCTGTTGATGGTAGGTTTTCTCTCCTCAACCTTCGCAAGAAGTGAAGCCATTGGTATGCCTTCTTAATGATGACATTTGTGTTGGTTGACCACGTCAAGTCTTCTGCAATGTGCACCCCCAGAAATGTTGTGCTTTTTACTCTCTCAACTGTTTCTTCATTGATAATAAGTGGAGAGAGCTCTCTGCTGCTCTTCCTGTAGTCCACAATTATTTCTTTGGTCTTGTTGACATTTAGTGCAAGATTATTGTTATAACAACAACTTATGAACTGATTCACCTCCTGTCTGTATGCTATCTTATCATCATACCTGTTGAGGCCCACAACTGTCGTATCATCTGCAAATTTGATGATATGGTTTGAGTTGTGCTTGGCAGTACAGTCGTGGGTTAGTATGGTGTAAAGCACGGGGTTTAGAACACATCCTTGTGGGACTCCAGTGTTCAGGGTGATGCTTTCCTATTTATTCTTGCCTATGCACACTTTTTGGGGTCTATCTATAAGAAAGTCTAGAATCCTGTTGCATAGTGGAGTGGTGATGCCCAGTTGAACCAGCTTTCTGATCAGATTTTGTGGGATGACTGCATTGAAAGCTGAAATAAAGTTGATGAAAAGTAGCCTCACACAGCTATTCTTATTCTCCAGGTGGCCCAGCAATAAGTGGATTGCCTAACAAATAGCATCTCCTGTGGAGTGATTGGGTCTGTATGCAAACTGGAGTGGATCGAATTCTGCTGGTAGTTTGGATGTTATTACATCTTTGACCAGTATCTCAAAGCATTTCATCATGGTGGAGGTGAAAGCTATGGGACAATGGTCATTTAGGCTAGCAGCTGGTGACTTCTTTGGTAGTAGTAGTATAATGTTTGTGAACTTAAAACATTCGGGCACAATGGCTTGACTCAGTGAGTTGTTAAAGATGTCTATGAGTACATTTGTTAGTTGGTCCACACAGTCTCTGAGCACTCTTCCAAAAATGTTATGAGGTCCAGCTGTCTTCCTGGGGTTAACTCTTCATAGGGTCCTTCTGACATCAGCAGGGTTGAGGCTGAGCTCTTCCTCTCTATGTTTGTTGATGATTTCCTCTGCTGCTGTCTTGTTCCCTTCCTCAAACCTACTGAAGTAGATGTTGATCTTGTTTAAGAATTCTGTATCATCATCACACTGTAAAGACAGGAACCTGTAATCGGTTATAGACTGGATGCCCTGCCACAGGCTCCTAGGGTCCTTTTGTTTGGAAAAGTGGCTCATTATCTTTTGCCCAAATTTGTGTTTGGCCTCCCTCATACCTTTGTTTAATTGAGATCTGGCCAATCCGAGATCCTCTTTATCGCCAGACGTGAATGGTGCATTTCTTGCTTTCAGGAGCACGTACACTTCACTTGTTAGCCAGTGTTTCTGGCTGACTCTTGTGATGATGCTTTTGGTGACTGTCACATTGTCAGTACATTTTGAGATGTAACCCATCACTGATTCAGTGTACTCATTCCTCCAGCTTGATGTGTTGGTTTACTGTGGCTGCCTCCTTGATGATGTTTCAGTCCGTACTCTCAAAACAGTCTTGCAGTGCTGAGATGCTCCCTCCGGCCATACTCACTCACTTCACTGATGGCTCCCTCTGGTTAGCAGTGGTCTGTATGATGGTACCAGCATAATGGCAAGGTGATCTGAGTTACCTAAGTGGGGGTGAGGTACTGCCTTAAATGTTAGCTTAATATTTGTATAGACCTTGTCCAGTGTATTCTCCCCCCTAGTTTACAAAGGCTACATACTGTAAGTATTAAGGTAGGCCTGTTTTCAGATTTGCCTGATTGAAGTCACCTGCTATTATATGTAATCCATCAGGATTTTGATTTTGCAAATCATTTATAGACTGGTACAGTTTAGCTTGTGCTTCATTTGTGTTGGCACTGGGAGGTATGTATATTGCTGTGATGCTAATACTATTAAATTCCCTTGTTAGGTAGAAGGGTCTGCATTTCAGTGACATAAACTCTAGCTGCTCAGAGCAGTGTATTTTTACCACCTCAAAGCTGGTTCACTAATTGTTATTGATGTACATGCAGATAACCCCCCTTTGTTTTCCCACAGAGAGACTGTATTCTATCTGCATGAAATAATGATAGTCCCTCCACATGAACTGCATGGTCATTTATGTTAGAGCTCAGCCAAGTCTCAGTGAAGGTAAATGCACAAGAGTTTATCATCTTATTGAATATACTGTCAAATAGAAAAGAGGAGATTAGATTATTCATTTGCAGCTAAATTATACTGTAACATGGGCACATGTGATTTCAAAAACAGTATTAAATATACTCAAGCCAGAATGAAAGTTATGTATACAAAAATAAAGATCACTGGTTTTTCGGGTGGTAGTATGTACTGTTATTTATTGTGTTATGAAAAAAACTGCAATCAATATTAAGCTTATCAGCTTGTAAGGTCCTAGTCATAAAAACATAGATAAAATACAATGACTTGTTTAAAAGACTTTTTTACTAAGAAAGTATAGTGTCTAGACTGGCAAATTCATATCACCTGTCATTCATCAAAAAACAAAAGTTGTTTAATTTGCTTTTCGGTTGCCACTGAAAGCAGAGAGCTTGACAGAATGGAAAACCTGTGAGTAATTTAGCAATTAGTAAATCAACAGGAATGGATTAAGATTAATTGTCTGGTGACTGTAGGCAAGACAAAGGGAAACTTGACAACTTATTCAGATCTTTGCATCCTGAAGTGAGAAATTACAAGAAAATACTTTAGTCTTCTTCAAACATGAGGAAACAGTATCACAGTTTGCTACTAGCAACATAGGTATAATACTAGACAAGTGATCACAGGAATCAAAAAATGCCTCACTGTAGACATACTTTAAAGTTATTGCCACCCTTTTAAAGCACTTAATAGTGTTCATCTCCCAAATCAAGCAGGGATGTACACAAACCATGGTGTAAATTTCTGTTTACCCATCCCTCTTTCATCAATACTAATCTTAATGATAGATATGGTGCTATTCTGTTGGGGTAGCTGAAGGATTTAAGGTCTTTAATTTTCTTGGTTAAAAATATTTGGATCCCTTACAGTTGAGTGAAAAGCCTCAAATATCAAGTTGTTCAGTAAACTGGATGCCTGCTAATGATTTTAGCATCTGATGTTAGATAATATAAGCACAAGATTCTATACTTTTTAACATAACATACATAAGTCCACATTTTCAGATTGTTTCTGTCCTGAAAGTACACCATAAAATCATTCAAATAAATTATAAAGAAATGTCAGCATATCAACACATGGTATGATTGTTTAGGGACCTAAGAATGAAGATCACGTCTCAGACAGAAAACTAGTTGGTATGCAATTTGCTGTTTATACTGCTGTTAGCCTATATTTTCCACAGTCCAATAATATGGCAAAAGGCCATCTGCTACTGTAAAAGTGTTGATATAGAAAATCAAGGTGCTTTGACTTTGATGTAAAAGAGCAGTTTACCAGAGTGTGGTTATTCACCGGCTCATCCTATAATGGAATGCACAATAATTTTAACTTAATTGTGAATAAGGATTAATTAAAGATGGCAGAAAGTAGAGGGCGAGATAATTCAAAGAAAAAGAAAAATGTGAAACAAAACTTACACTGACAGAAAGGCATGGTATTGCTGGACAACAACAATGATGATGTAAGACTTAGAGAACTAAGTTTCTGTCTTTGAACAACTCTATCCTAGTATATAATAAAAACAGAACACATTGCTATGTTACAGTCATAAAACTGATAACATTATCATTTTGAGTAGTTTATACCACTTTCTAATGTCTGTAGACTAAAATGCTACTCCATAAAAAGCAAACATTGTAAAAAATTCTAAACTTTTCTTTCTTAAAAAAGGAAAGATGAAATTAGGGGCATCATACTTTTTTTCCTGCTTTGTAAATCAGGCATCCTGTAGTGATGTCTAAGGCTGCACTTCCTGTCTGTGTCATGTGGGTGTGTGTATAGTTCCTATTAAAGAGTTCATGCAGCTGCATTTGAGCTGACTATGAAACCTAGATTTCCTCATGTATTTCTTTTCAAATGCAGTGTTACATGTGAAGTAAAGTGAAATCAAAACAAAGCATTGGGTTTCTACAATCATTCTACTAATCCATATCAACAGCACATTCGTTAATTAAACAAGCATTGCCATTTCCATATAATGCGGTTACACATTTGTGTGGGTAATGATCTCTGTAATTCTGCAACTGGGCGTGTTGGCAGTGCTGCCTGTCCAGAATCTGTGTCTTGGGATTGGTTGGTTGTGCAGCTATCACAATCACCCCCATAATGATGAATACGGCCTGATTAATTTTATTAGGCTTTTTTTTCTGAGAAGCAAAATCATCATTTAAACAATTTCCTTATTTTATGCATGCATTACGATTGCAGAGTATTCATTTGCCAAGATGCTGGTAGCTCAGGTAGATGTAAAAGATCCCATAACACTTATCAAAAAGAGTATGGGAGGTTCACTGGTATCTTGGCCAAATTTCACATAGTCAGAATGAATACCACCTCGGGTCTCCCCTGAAAAGATATCATTGGCCTAGTGAGAGTAACCAAGTAAACAAATAGATAAATGCAAATAAATTTGCATAGAAACCGTATATTAGAATTTATATTTGTAGAGAAGAGGCTATGGCCCTGCTAGCTTTCAAATGTACAAACCTCACTATACATTTTTGTGTGTATGTATACACTTTTTTCTCTACATACCAAATTTTACATCCCAGCCTTACTAATATATTGGTCCAATATTTTGTTTGACATTTTGAAGAGGAAATTATTGATAAAAATTGTAATAGCTATGGACTACTGGTATGGCATCTTGCTAAAAGTAGTTGAATCCATGCAGCCCTGAGCAAGAAAGACGAAAATCAATAAAAAAGCACACTTCAGCATAAAAAAATATAGCAGCAGAAAGGACAAGGAAGCATGAATGAACCATGAAACAGAGGAAGAAAGACAGAAGATAGAGACTCAGTTACGAAAATGGGAAAGGTGGAGGCAGAGACATAAACTCAGAAACCAATAAGGCTTGAAGTCATAAGGCCAGAATTGACATGTCAAAAAAATCTGACGGACAATTTGAATGCCCAAGACAAGGAGATAGGTGAAATAATGGTGGGCAATGAGCACACAACAATTTTGTAGTAGATACTTGCAAAGAATGAAGAATTGAAAGCAAGAGTCAAATCAGGCAAGGCAATATTAATCAGCTTGGAAGTAAGGGTGAATGATGCAGAAGGCAGAGTGAGAATGAAAATCGTCAAATTTATAGAGGTCCTAGAAAACTGGAAGGGTCAGGCTGTGAAAAACAGTGAAGGAACTCCTGAGACTATAACAAAAAGTGGACATTATATGGGAAGCCTGTAGACAAAAGAGAAAGCAGACCCCACAATAGAAAGAAGAAAAAAGACAGTACTTAAAGAGTCTGGATAGATTGTGAAGGAAAAACATAACTGTAATCCAGTAAAATAAGGACTAGAATAGTGTTATCAAGGAGCAATGTAACTCTGGTGATAAAGGTTGATAAGCAGTAAAAGATGAGGCATGTATGTGCCATGACTTTAATGTAACTTGATTAAAAGAAAATATAACTTAACAATTACCTGGATTAAGAAAACATTAAGTATTGCTGAAAACAGACTAGTAAAAGTGAACTGAGAGATAAGAATGTACTATGGTAAAAGGGAATTTGGTCAAATTAATCCAGCAAAATAAAGAAAACAGATTATGAGAAGCTAATTGTAATGTCAAATAAAAAAAAGATAAAAACAGGCTTGTATTAATATGAGTATATATCCAGGGGAATAAGAGGAAATAGGAAAATGAAACATGGATGGGAAACTGGAAAAGTTAAATAAATAGTTCACTGAACTTTTACATAATATGTCAAACACTTGTATTAAGAAAAATAAGTAATTTTGGTAAAAATAACAAATTGAAGTGATATAAATGATATGTATCATGTCTTGTATAAGACATAAAAGGGAATGACAGCTGGTAGAAGAATGCATGTGTCTCACTGGCAAAGCAAGGTAAATACAATATGAGACGTTAAAAGCAAGAATAAGGGAAAAAGGGAAAATAGGACATGTATAAACAGTAAATCCCAAGGGATGAGAAGGAAGGGGAAAATGCAAATTGTATGAGATAACGGAATAAATCAGAACTTAAACAAAGATAAATGCAGAAAATGTGTGGCACCAATAAAAGTAAGAATGTACGGGAACTATACAACAGAGAGGACCATATGTGTACAAGATGAGTGATTCACCATAAACTGAAGAAAAAGTGGAGGCAGTGAGGAAAGTCTATAATATACCTTACACACAAGAGGATAGCTAAATTGAACATGGACCCTTGAGTAGGGAAAGGTAGGGGTTAACAGGAAGAAGCAAACAAAGATGAAAATACACTCAGCACTAGCAGATGACCATAGAAGCTAAAACACTGTCATCATTATGAGAGAGGAAACTGTCAAGACATGAGTCTACCTAACAAAGAGGAATTAACACTGTTCAGGGAAGTGACATTTGCAAATATGTATATATTTCAAAAAAGACATGGTAGAAATGGAAGAATACATTTTCAATGTGAATAAGAAAATTACAAAGATGTGGCAAAACTCAGAAAGAAAAAAGGGACAAAAAGAGAGGAAAGGACAAACAGTAGTGAAGTAGAAGGTAAAACTGATGTGAAAAACAGGAGCATTAAAGTTAAAATTAATGACTGGAACATTAATGGGTTGAGAAATAGAACAAAAAGAGTCAATACTGACATACTTGAGAAGAACAAAAGCAGAAATGCTAACACTTCAAGAGACTCACCTTAATAAAGAGGAACACATAAGACTAAGGGGAGGGGGATATAAAGTAGCAGCAAGTGCTTCTTGGGGGAAAGAGAAAACAGACTGAAGTAATGATACTTGTAAAATAGTTGTTCTCCATGCAAGTAGATGATAACATTTTGATAAAAATGGAAGATATGCTAGAATAAAGGTAGCTGTAGAGGGAAAAATCACAATTGTCACAATATATATTCCACCCAAGTTAACAATAAAGGTAATAAGAGGAATATTGGATGAGATAGTAAAAATGCCAAGAAAGACTGACAATAATGCTGGGAAAGTGGAATATAAAAGGGATGAAGCAGAACGATATCCAGGAGTGAGAAAGCTGACAAAGGAAGGTAGATTAATGAGGGAGTTTATAAGCTCAGTATGATGAATAGATATCAAAGAAAACTGATAGAGTGATGCAGATAGGAGAGGCATACACATACTATTCTACCACACATAAACAGTGTCAATAAACAAAAGAAATTATATATGAAAAACATATTGATTGGGTAAGATAAATTGAACTAGAGTTAAATGCATTATCAGATCTCACAATAATAGGGCTAAGAATTCTGGGTGAAAGACAACCAGCTCTCTATAGTCATTGGAGAATGTCAACATATCTTATGGATAAAGAGGAGAGTAAGAAGAAATTGGAAAAAAAATAAGGACATTTGAGAAGAATAGGTTAGAGTGTGTCCTCTTTATGATCTTCCTCTCTTTAACTATTAGAAATGAAACTATAAGTCAACAAAGGGATATTAAAAGGGTAAGAAGAAAGGACACAGCAGACCACAGACAGCTTGAAAAAAATAACTGGTGCAATTGCATAAGGAGTCAAGGGAAGGAAAACAGGAGAGGAGGGAAACAGAGATGGAAATAAAGTGGATATAAAAAGTGTACACACCCCTGTTAAAATCCCAGGTTTTTGTGATATAAAAAATGAGACCACAATAAGTTATTTCAAAACTTTTCCCACATTTAATGTGACCTATAGCCTGTACAATTCAATATCAAAAATAAAAAAAAACATACAATAAGCTGGTTGCATAAGTGTGCACACCCTTAAACTAATACTTTGTTGAAGCACCTTTTGATTTAATTACAGCATTCAATATTCTTGGGTAGGAGTCAATCAGGATGACACATCTTGACTTGACAATATTTGCCCACTCTTCCATGCAAAAGCACTCCAAATGTGTCAGATTGCGAGGACATCTCTTGTGTACAGCCCTCTTCAGGTCACCCCACAGATTTTCTATTGGATTTAGGTCTGGGCCCTGGCTGGGCCATTCCAAAACTTTACTTTTCTTCCGGTGAAGCCATTATTTTGTTGATTTGGATGCATGCTTGGGGTCATTTTTGTGTTGAAAGGTGAAATTCCCTTTCATCTTCAACTTTCTAGCAGACACCTGAAGATTTTGGGTCAAAAGTGACTGATATTTGGAAATGTTCATAATTCCCTCCACTTTGACTAAAGCCCCAATTCCAGCTGAAGAAAAGCAAACCAAAAGTGTGATACTGCCACCACCATGCTTCACCGTGGGGATGGTGTTCTTTTGGTGATGCAAAGCATTGTTTTTGCACCAAATGTACCTTTTGGAATTGTGGCCAAAAAGTTCAGCCTTAGTCTCATCAGACCATAACACATTTTCCCACATGCTTTTGGGAGACTTGATGTATTATTTTGCAAATATTAGCTGGGGCTGGATATTTTTCTGTGTAAGAAAAGGCTTCCGTCTTGCAACCCCACCCCATAGCCTAGACATATGGAGAATATAGGAGATTGTTGTCACATGTAGTACACAACCAGTACTTGCCAGAAATTCTTGCAGCTCCTTCAGTGTTGCTATGGGTCTCTTGGCAGCCTCCCTGACCAGTTTTTGTCTTGTTTTCCCATCAATTTTGGAGGGACGTCCAGTTCCTTGCAATGACACTGTTATCCCATATTTTCTCCACTTTTTGATGAGTGTCTTCACCGTGTTCCATGGTATATCCAGTGCTGTGAAAATGTTTTTGTACCTTTCCCCTGACTGATACCTTTCAGCAATGAGATCCCTTTGATGCATTGTAAGCTGTCTGTGAACCATGGCTTTTGCTGTAGCAGGCAACTGAGTAAATGTCAGAAGAATCTAACTAGGACAGCTGAACTTTACTTGGGGTTAATCAGAGTCTCTTTAATTGATGGCAGGTGTGTACCCAAGAAGACTGAATGCTGTAATTAAATCAAAAGGTGCTTCAACAAAGTATTAGTTTAAGGGTGTGCACACGTATGCAACCAACTTATTGTACATTTTCTATTTTTTTATATTTATTCCCCTAATAGATTTGTTTTTCAATTGAATTGTACAGGTTATAGGTCACATTAAAGGTCGGAAAAGTTTTGAAATGATTTATTGTGGTCTCATTTTTTTATATCACAAAAACCTGACATTTTAACAGGGGTGTATACACTTTTTATTTCCACTGTAAAGAGAAAAATTCAAAAGGGTGCTTGAAAAAAGGATGGAACAAGAGAATGACATTGGAGAAATCATATTTTAAAACAAGACCCAAAGGAAACAAACGTTTTGGCAACAAGATTAAGACAGACTGCAAAAGGTACAAAGGTGATATATGAGTTAGAGGAGGGGAAGAGGAGAGAAAAGAAAACTGAAATCCATATTGGAGGAATTTTGAGAGTGCTAACAGGAATGCTACAAAGCAATGCAATGCAATGAGGGAATGAGTGGTAATAGCTGAAGAGTAAATTAAAAGATCAGGAAAGACAAATGTTTATAAAAAAGGATTGGCAGGTGAAAATATAAACTGCACGAATGAAGATGACAAAAGGAAAACCATTGAGAAGTGATCAAATCACTGTAGAGTTCTGGGAAATAAAGAAAAGCAGATAGTGAACAAATGGGTAGGGTAATGTAATAAAATTCAATTTGGCGGCAGATTTCCAACTCATGAAAGGAGGCAATAATTTCAGTGATACACAAACAGGGAGAAGACTGAAGATGGCTAGCATCATATAGACCAATATCAGTGTTAAGCCACTATTACAAGTGTCTCATGATGGTCCATGTAGAGACTGAGAAAGTAAAACAATTCTACCCAGATTAATACATGGTTAATACAGGTTTTGTAGGAGGTAGGAGAGCAACACATAATTTAATAAAGACTCTGTCAATAATACACAATGCCCAGAATATGAATAAAGCAGTGGTTATATCCTTAGATGTAGAAAGGGTTTTTGATAGGGTGGGATGAAAATATTTATTAGAGGTAGCCAGAAGTTGTAATAACCTAGAGAGATGGGTGGAGATGATAGAGAGGGTATATGAGGGAGCTCAGTCGAGTGTTAAAATAAGAGCAAGGCTATAAGATACAACTGAAACACATAGAGGAAGAAGGCAGGAATGCCTGGTCTCCGTATTCCTATTCACCCTACACATTGAATCCTGAGCAGAAACAACAAGGAGCAGAATCTTAAGAAGTTGTGACCAGGGGAGAGTGAGAGAAAAATATTCTAATATGCAGAATATACACTCCTCACTCAAACCAGGTGTGAGGATGATATAAACAAATTATGGGATCTGCTAAAGGGAGGATGTCAGGCCATAACAATAAGGGAAAAAAACAAAAAATATCATAATCAACAAAAGGGCAGTGGTTAAAGGGTCAGGGGAATGGAAGGGGACAAAATAAAATATTTGGGAATCGAACTTAGAAATATAATGGAGCTATCAAAAGAGAAAACATATGAGGAAGTGTACGGTAGAGTTAAGGATCAAATAGAAAGCTGGAAGACAATAAACCTGGATTTAGATTAGAGAGCACAAATATTGCAGATGGGCATTATACCCCAGTTTCTATATCTGCAGCAAGCATTCTTGAAATGCCAAAAAATAAATTACTACAGAAAATGAGATAGATAAGCAGGGAATTCCTATGGGAAGAAAGAAAGCCCAAAGTAGAATGGGACAGAATTATGGAGGAAAAAGAAAATGGGAGGACTAGGATTACCTGACCTTAAGTGTTTACAAGTATGTCTGATTAACATATTGCAAAGGGTGGATATAGTCTGTGTCTGATAATTAATATGTTATGAATGGTGGACATAGATTATCAGGCAGAATGGAAGCAAATAATAAAGGAAAGGGATCTGAAAGAGGGCAAGGATGTGACAGAAATAATGTTAGGAGAGCTGTAAGAAGACATCAATATGCAGTGGACAAATAAATTACAAGGACAATTCAGAAAGCTATGGAGGCAGAGTGGAGAGGATAAATGGAGAACAAGAATTATCCCTTTAGGGAAGGCAGAGAAAGAGAAAGAAAGAAAATTAATGTATAACATGAAGATGGGGTATAAAACAAGAACAAGCTACAGCTTGGGATCTGGTGCAGGTAGGTGGAAAATTAAAAACTTGGGTAGGAACTACAAAAGAAATTCCAACAGGAAAATTATTAGAATGGGAATATGTGGGTTCAAAAAATAAATGGCAACAAATAAAAAGAGAAAGGGATAATTTAAGAAATAAAAGAAGAAAAATAGGAGGGGTGCTAAGAGTTGGAAAGAGGTGGAAAATAAGGAATAGACAGGAAGAACAAAATGGGCGAGAAGATGAGAAACATAACTGGGTGACTCTATCAGGAAAAGAATGGGAGCAGATGATAAAAACAGCAAGTTATATAACAGTTGCTCACAAATTTAGAATTTTGCATGCAGATGCTTAGATAAATATTTATACAATGCAATGAGATTAGCTAAAATGTTCTCTGGAACAGATGGAATTTGCTGGAGGTGTGAGAAAGAAGTAGGAACCTGAAGTCATATATTTTAGGAATGAAGTCCTGGGGGGATACCAAAAAGAACTGAGACAGCTGCTTAAAGAGAAAATACTAGCAGAGGGTATATTAACAAAGAAACGGTTCCTACTAGTTATAAAAAAGGGATATCACTGCAGGAAAAGGAAATGATAGAGCTGATAATAACAATGGGAAAGATGAAGCAATAACAAAAAACAGAAGAGGAAAGATGCACCGTAAGGAAGCCCGATGAAGGAAGAGAATAAAGAGGCAAAGGGAAAAAACAGAAAAAATATCCATAAAAGATGGAAAGGATGGCTGGAAGATAATAATACCAATACAACAGAGGAGTAAATTTGAAAGGACATAGTGGTAGAGGGAAAATAAGAAGATAAGGAAAACTGTAAATAGTTAATCTTCTAAGGTTAAGATTTGGTTACAATATTTTAAAAGGCAAGAAAAGCAGAATATGGGATAAGTAAGTAGACATAATCACAGACACAAACAGTAAAAGAAAACCAAAATGGCAAAAAATGGAAAATCAGTGGCAAAGAAGAAGAAAACAACCATAAAAAATGATGAAGAATAGAGAATACAAAGATCTGCTATTTGAGATGACAGAAATTGTAAAGAGGGCAAAGGTTAATATGAAAATAAAAGGCAAATATGAAAAAGTAAACAGGAAATGACTCAAGTAACAGAATGATAGTGATTATGGTAAAAATGTTGAACTAAAGGGTAAATTTAAAAGAAAATGTGTCACTACCAGTACTGGGTCATCACATCTGTTAAAGTAATGAAGGAAAGTGTTTAATAAAAAATAAAAGGAAGACCACTGGTAGAAATTAAAAAAATACCACTATGCATGAAGATTGCCTGTATGGTCACTGGATATTACTATGAGAAATAGTTACTATTATTAATTTTCACAAGAACATACTGCACATTGCATTCCGTTCAACAAGACTTTTGCTCAGATCACAAAAAGCCTTAATCCCAAAATCCCAGCCTCACAAAGAAAGCATTTACAATCAGAATTTTGAATCATATGTTCCTTGTTGTCAGACATACTGTCTCATAGAATTCCAATGGCTTTTTCTGATTTTTTATGACTGTGTAGAGATATATCTATCCTTGTATAAGATCTGTTTATGAAATGAATATTTCAGCATGTAATAAAATCAGGAAAAGATAAAAAATGATCTGTAGCACTTATTCTATGTGGTCAGGCTTTAGCATTGGTATTCCCTTTGCAGTATAGCCTAGTTTCACAAAGTGACTCAGCTGATCTGCTTTATATGAATGTGCAAGTTGGATTCTTGGACTTGCTACTATAATGTAGAGCAAATGTTTTTTTAACAGCTGCCTCACATACCTCCATTTCGTCAGGTACTTTGATTATGTAATATATTTTCTAAAGACTTAATTTATTATTTACTAAATGTTTTTGTACACCTAGTATGACTGTGTTTAATTTTCTGAAGTATCTCAATTTTTTTATGGGACAGTTTGTCCCATTAAAATATAGAAAAAAATCACTGGGATGTGGTAATATTGTCTTCATATGTTTTTCTGAGTCATTTCTCATGCGTTAAAAGCATAGTTTAACAGACATCAAAAGATAATGTTTTGATAGCTGCTGCTTGACCTATGAAATAACTTTTAGATAAATATTTCTTGTAATGAAACTCTTCCTTCCCAATAAAATAGTTGACTTCATGATCTGCTTCTCTCAGGTTGCGAGATCTGTGTGATGATAGACAACCTCGTCAGTACTGTTTCATATATGTATTCTGTTAGTAAATGTTAAGCTGGTACTACAAGAAAAGGTAACTTTTGTTACATTTTTATCAGTTTAATCTCATAAGTACTTATTAAACATGTTGTAATACAACCATTTTTAACAAGCATACAGATTTTCAGCAAACATTGAATTTAACACAGTTTTAATCACAAAAATAATTCATATACAGATCCTCCTCTCGCATTTTCTATAAGTCCAATATGACGTGGGTAAACATAGTTATAAATATTATTATTAGCATTTTCCTTTTTATACATTCTATCACTTTGTACTTGCCTTTTGTGTAGCTGTTAACAAGTCTAGCAGGCCTATATGAGAGAGTTCTGGCACTATCTCTATCCTCGAGAAAATCTGCAGCAAAGACATCTTCCTAGATTCTTATTGAATTCAGTTAAATTTGTATAACCCCGAAAGATGCATTCCTAGTTTCCCATTGCTCCCGTTTTCATTGTCAGTAATTACAGCTTTCGGCTGAAAAATACTATTCAAACAAAAAGTGTAAAAATATTTTAAAAAGGACTGCCATCTGAAGAATATAAATCTTCTTGACTCACTTGCATATTCTGGGTCGGTGTTACTGCTGAATCTCAGTCTGTAAATTTCTTTCCCACATCACCTGATTACATTTTTTTTCTGTCTCTTCCATGACATTAGCAGCCAGTATCTTACAAGTGTAACTAACTATCCTCCTCATGCTGGTGGCCTTGCCTCTTGCTTCCACCACATATTTTATCATTAATGGAAAATCCTCATCAGTGTTTAATATAGAGGTAAGATGTTTTCAGCCACCACATCTCTTTCCAATACTACTTCTTAAGCACACAGTCTCCTTTCTAGCACTGTCTCTCCCCAATATCTTATACTAATTGTACTAGGTACTGCTTGCTGAATGATTAGCTTGTGTGGTCCCCAGATGACCACTTCAACAATGGGTACTACCTCCCTCATCCAATCTTAGGGAGATGTTTCCTTCAAAGCTCAAATAAATATCCTAACTGTTGGATCACTGATTTAATTTTTTTTTAGGAGTCCATCTTCCTAGACCTTATTAATTGGTAGAGATTCATTACTGTCACACACTGCTCTAATATACTATCCTTCCATCTCATTTGGCTTTAATTTATATTCATATTATATACGTATTTCACTTGGTTGTTCAGCAATAATGCCTTTGGTCAGGTAGCCCTAGTCCTCCTAAAAAATAGGCAACATCATAGATGTCATGTGAAATTAGGCATATTGCTTCCCCATATAAAGTTGGAAATCATTTTTACTATACAAAACAAGTATGTGTCCAGGCTATAGACTGGGAAACCGTATGCAGAATATGTAATCAAAGGAATCACAAGCCATGCTGTGGCCTACACTCTTTTTTTTCTTAATCTAACATAGTCAACTGCCATCCCTGCAAGAATTTCTTAACTCTTAAAATGATTTACTGAAATTTTGTTTCTAATGATGTACTTGCGAAAATGGAAAGTTGCGGATCTAGGTATGTCAAAGTACTGACTTTCTAAGGGAAGGCAAACTTTGCATGTATTTTGTTTAACCATATATAATTCACATACACCTATGTGGTGTGGAATGTTGCACCTCTAGCATACACAACAGCTTGCATTCTTGAATATTTTCTGAAATATAAACTTAAAAAGCATAAGATAAACAAAAAGAAATATGTTGTGAATGGTAAAAGCAATTACAACTACACAAATAACAATATTATCAATAAAGAAGTATTATTTACAGTAATAATAGTCAGTGCATTCATAGTATTTCCATAAATATTATAGTGTATTATAAGGCACATGAACCCCAAATTATATTTTTTTTCTAAACTTTCATATACAAATTCTCATATCTTTGAAACTGTACTACCTAGACATATATTGTTAGAACACTTGTTAACCAGATATATGTCATATGACAAGAAATTCCTCATTTAATGTGTTTTCTGAAATATTTACAGAAATGTATAAGTAGCAATAAAAATAACACTGAACATCTCTAAAAATGTCCAGACATCAAACATAGTTTTCTCCCACAACATCTAAGGTTTCACCTGATATCATGAAGCAGTTTGTAACTTGTTTTTTGAAATTATTAAGTACATATGGAAATATTGTTTATTTTCATAATTACTAACAAACAACTAGCAACGCCTCTGGTATAGTGTGATAAAACTCATTGACTCCCAGTGTGGGATATCACACCATGCCACTTAACAACATGTAGGGCTGTGAATACAAATATGACAGTATGAATAGTAAGTGGCAAATAGTGATTAATTTCTCTACTCAGACCATCCTAGAATAACAATCTTAGTATCATTTTGTTAACTGCTTGCACTTTCTAATACTGTCTATTATAAGCTGGTAATTTTCTTAGTTAAGGGACCCAGGCACAAAAGGTCTGGACACCATAAGGGTGTGAAATGGAAATATACAAAAAAAAAAAACAGTATTTTAGGCTTGGATGAGATAATGTACTGCATTCACCTTAGTTTTTTATTTGTTGATTTTAAAAACTGGGGAATGCCCTAAATATTCAAAATTCCTGAATTATTTTCCCAGTTGTCTTCTGGTTTGATGATATAAATATCATCCTCATAAAGCAAACTTTTGTATGTTTTCTGTCCCTTTATATAACTTCATATTTGAAATGTTCTAAACATATGCACTAATGGTTTTAGGTACAATGCAAACACCAAAGGATGGGGTGAGCACCCCTGTCTAGCGCTCCATCTGCACTAATGATTTTAGGAACAATGCAAACATCTTGAGAATGTTCTTAAAATATTAACCAAAATAAAAGGTTGTTTTGGTTTGAATGTTCCAGATGTCACAACTAAAATAATAAAATCACTTTCACATTTAGAGTACACAGCCATTTCCAAAACCAAATCCTGCATCGTTTTTTAAAAACTGTTTGAGATCACATATTTAAATTATTATCTCTGAGTGTTCTTATCCTGTCTCATATCCTCATGCCCCTTTATCCTGTAAAAGATAGCCCAAAATCCAAATGATGAGGGAATGTTCTCTCCTTTAAACCTGTTTGACTTCTTTACTACTTTTAGTCTATCAGACAGTTTTCTTAATCAGCTGTCATCAGACAGAATGCTTCTATATTTACCCTTGGTTTTCTTAACTCTTAAATGACGATGCCACACAGAGTGTATTGTGAAAACACAATCACACAATACATGAAAGAAAGGTTTCTCCCAATGACTTCTAATTAATACCTGTTTTCTTACAGTTTTATTCCCCTTAGCTTTTTTTATGTTTTAGGCATCTCCATCCCTTTCTCTGGTAATTATAGATTAGTTCATTAATTAAACACATACCTTATAAAAACACTTCATTGCACCTCAGTTTTTTTCAGTTCCCTGTAACATTTTCTAAAATCTTTTTATAGTAAATTTCACATGTAAGTACATAAATCAAGAGGACTGAATCAAAGTCAGTAGACATCATGTTTCTCTTAACAATAAGCACACAAAACAATGAGCGCTATTTTCCCTTGCCGTGCCATTGTTCTTTTATGTGTTCTTTTTAGCTTGTGCAGTTTAAATATCAACAGGTAATGTTTTTATTTGTTCTCATTAAGTGATCCATAATCTCCCCTGTGCTCACATTAAGGCAGACTACAGAACAATACATATGCTGTTTTAGTACATGCCTATAACATGTTAGTTTCTATTTTCTCAGTCTGATTAATGAAAAAGGTTTCCCATGCCCTGAACTACTCGTGTCCACAGACTGAGTTCTATCACTCACCAGTTATTTGCTACATGCTTTAATACAGTTCTGAATACAGTCCCACTTCATTCATTTGCTACAGGCATCTTGTTACCTGCAAATGTTTAAATCTCACTATGTTTTGTCCACTCTCTTCCTTCTAAATAATGCTAACAAATGGCTGCTTCAACAGTTGGAGCTCTATCTCACTGATAGTGAAATTGCCAAAAAAAAAAAAAAAAACGTAAGTGCAGTGTACAATGTGCAATGTTCCTTTTTATAGCAGGTGAGTGAATCATCAAGGTATTTGAAACTTCTGTTTTGTTAAGGAGAAGAGAGTCCCTTAGACCTTATTGTTTAAAGTTTACCATATAATAAAGAGGAGATCAGCTTTAGACATCCATACCAAAGAGTGAAATTAGTGGGAAAATAGTTAATGTACTATACAGAAAATGTACTTCTGCAAACAATTTTCTTTATAACATTTGTTGTCTTCCTCTCTATCTTCTTCCATCCCTCCCCAATGGATATTTTTCACAGCCAAAGGAACTTCAGGTGATTTTTTTTTAATGATGGCTAAGTATATTATGAATGATGTCTTAAAAAGTGTATGAGTGAAAAGAAATTCTGACAGCATATAAAAGGGGTGTAAAATTATTACATTCTAAAGAAGAGAGAAAATACAGTACGTATATTGAAGTAATGTAGACCGATATAATGAAAACAGCTAAAAAATGAATAGCATTTTTGTCACCAACTCCAATGAGGAATTATAGTCATTTTGTTGCTGTGATGAGATACTGGCATGTGTTGATGGGAGGGGAGTGCTGTACTTTGCGATTTACAGAAGGAGTTCTGTACCTTATGATTTACTTTTATGTTGGTAGCAGTTACATCAGGTGTCCTCATTTCAGCTTTTGTCAACAAGATTCTGAGTGAAGAAGGACTTTCGCCAACAGTGAGTACTCAGTTTACCCACTGTTTATTAAAGAACCTTATTGGAGTAAACATATTAAACACAATAGTATATGTTCATATGCTTGACATAATGAATTTGATGTCTATGCTTCTGTGGTCTGGTTTATATTGGAATGACCACTAGAAAACTTAAAATCATACGACAGGGGCATGTCAAAGACATTAGAAACTTCAGACTAGAGAATTCTACGGCAGGTCACGTTAATGTGTTTCATGTACTGTATGAAGATACAAGGAATCAGATGATCGAGTTTTAGGAGAGAATTATTGTGAGAGCAGGCAATGATTAGAGAGGCAGCACAGACTGTAGCATAAAGAGATTAGGTTTATAATTACATTTAATGCAGTAAAACCTCATGACACGAATAATAAGATCATTCACAGGTACTTTATAAATTCATAGGTTAATACCAAGCAGTCGGTTCAGAAGATCTTTAGGAGCTTAGCAACTAAAATTCTCACTGTCTGCTTTTCTTGTCTGTAATGACCTGAGCAGACAGCCCTAGGGTGAAGTTATAGTTCTTTACCCACTTAACAGGACTGGGTCTTTAGTTGCCTTGTAGGCCAAACAGATTGCTGTGTAAGTGTCTGTAGGAAACAGAGTAGCATGACAGAGATTTTAGATGCTCTGTATAGCTTAAAGAGCTCATACCTTATTTTTAGTCAAGAATCTTTGGGTGAATATGTTTAGACAGGTATGTGTTAAAAGGAGCATTATATTTTAGAGTTAATTAAAGAGGAGTAGAGGGGGGCAATAACTTCTTTGGATCTTGAGGATATCCCTTTATTGTTTCATTGGATTAGGTAGATAGAATGATTTTCTAATGATAGTTACACAATGGCAATCAAAAGAAAGCTCATCATCTATGAATGTGCCACGGTCTCCAACAATGGTAGTCAAAAGAAAGCTCATCATCTATGAATGTGCCAGGGTCTCCAACAATGGTAGTCAAAAGAAAGCTCATCATCTATGAATGTGCCAGGGTCTCCAACAATGGTAGTCAAAAGAAAGCTCATCATCTATGAATGTGCCAGGGTCTCCAACAATGGTAGTCAAAAGAAAGCTCATCATCTATGAATGTGCCAGGGTCGCCAACAATGGTATCAGCTTTGAGGGTGGGTGGTGACTATGTTGTAGGTGCAGAGGTGTTCATGTTTCTTAAGGGGTACAGTACTGCGTTTTTTTGCACTGAGCTTTAATCCAATGTCTGGATACTAAGAATTAGTGTGAGCTACTCCTCCATTTGGATATGTACATCTGCTCGTGATTTAGTAACTGTACTCAGTTTTCAGTCATCCTAAATTTTTGAACGCCATTGACCTTTGACATCCATGTAGATATCAGTTAAGTAAATGCTCAAGCAGAATTGACCCAATACAAAATTGTATGGAGCACAGCTTTATAGAAGAAAGTATGTCACCAACCCTGGCAGTCAGAGTTCTGTCTGTAAGCCAGGTAGCTGTCCCTCAGATAATTAACAAGGTAATACTTCTGCAGATGAGTTTATCAATAATATCAGGAAGTGGGATAGTATTAAAAGTCTTAGCCAGGTCTAAGTATGCAGTGTACATTATCCAAAATTTATTCAGTGCTTCAATTGGATTTTCAAAGAAGTCTACCAGATTTAGTACATAGGACCTAGCTTTCACAAAGCCAAATTAGTTTGGGTTGAGGGATTGTAGGCTGCCTATGTCTTTATTTATAAGTTTCATGACGATACTTTCCATTACCTTACAAGCAATTCTTTAGAGACTAACAGGTTTATAGTTTCCAGTGTCAGTGGTAGGGCTATCTTTGTGGAGAGCTACCTCTAGACTTATTCTGCAAGCCTCAGATATGTGTCTGTTGGAAAGAATAAAACATTGGTTTACAAGGGAATCTGTAAGGCAGTATTTCGGATGTTGTCAAGACCCATAGAGTACATGTTTTTTGTTTTGAAGAGAGAATTTAGGACCTATTCAGAAGTAATTTCTGGGGGTGTTAGAGGCTGAGTGATAAGCTGGGGGAACCACAGAGGTAAGAGCAGAGAGACATTTGTGTGTTAGTATGTTATGTACTGACATCTTGGATGGCTGTTTGGTAGCTTCTAGTTTTAGGGAGCACTCCCCAAGTGGATTATGAATCTGATAATAAGAAATTCCTCAGATTTGTGATCATTTGGCAGTGTCCCAGGGGAAGTGATCCCTCCTCATCCATATTGATTACGAGGGATTCTAGAGGAGAATCTAGGTGTTGCTTTTATAAATGGTCTGCCTGTTGTTATTTTTTTTTTGGGGTGCTCCTGATGTACTCATGAGGAAGATGGTCTCTTTGGTGCCTCCATATGTGGGTGGTATTGCTATAGACTAGTTGAAATGGTTTCATTCTTCATGTGATGAGGTTCAGTGGGCCCAAAATCAGTCATTGACAGACCATGCATTTGCATTTGTATGGCTTCCACCACTTAGGATCCCAAAGGCTCTTGAAAGTACTGAAGCTACACTGCCATGTTTCAAAGTACTGATGATATACTATCACATTTGAAAGTACTGGTGCTACGCTGCCACATGTTTCAAAGTACTGATGCTACACTGACACATATTTGACAATGCTAATGCTACACTGCCACATGTTTGAAAGTACTGATGCTATGCTGTCACATGTTTGAAAGTACTGATGCTACACTGCCACAGGTTTGGAAGCACTGATGCTACACTGTCACCTTTTTGAAAGTACTGATGCTACAATGTCACGTTTGAAAGTACTGATGCTACACTGTCACATATTTGAAAGTACTGATGCTACACTGCCACATGTTTGAAAGTACTGATGCTACACTGTCACCTTTTTGAAGTACTGATGCTACACTGCCGTGTTTGAAAGTACTGATGCTACACTGTCACATATTTGAAAGTACTGATACTACACTGTCACATGTTTGAAAGTACTGATGCTACACTGTCACATATTTGAAAGTACTGATGCTACACTGTCACATATTTGAAAGTACTGATGCTACACTGCCACATGTTGCTCCTGAATCAGATTCAAGAAAGCCAGTGCTGGAAAAAGTGGCATATAACAAGTAAAGTAAACAGGCACCAAGGATGTCAGGCCTGGCCTGGATCTGCTGAGAGGATGGCATCAGAATGTGTACTGCTGATAGTTATTGGTTCTGGTTAGATTTGTACTAACAGTGCTGAAAATAACAGCTGTATTGCATATGCATTGATTAGTGGACTGGTAATGAAAATTATATCAAGAAGAATGATGCCTTACCCTTTCCTCGTGACAGCAATGGTACTGACTCCATCATTCTCAAAGAGAGGGTGAGAGGTCATGGAAAACTGACCTTCTGTAAAAGGCAACGGGGCCTGGAATCAACAATTTGTGTAGTGGAGAACAACAGCAGAGACTGGACAGCAGATAGGTCAGTCAGTGGAGTAAAGGTTAAAACCTTTGACTCTTAACTCTCCTGGCACTCTTTACTATCAGAATGAGAAAAGAAAATGGCCAACTAAGATATGACCTTTTACCTTCATAATGCCTTCTATCAACATTTCATAGTCATTTGTTAGAAGAGGGGGGGGGGTCCTGGAACAAATTAGACTTTTAGGAAACTGGTATAATCTTCTCTACAAATCTGGTGAGGATTTAACTGCTAACACTGTAATCGGCTTGTTGTGCTACTCCTGCATGTCAGAGTTAGGCTGGGCATTATACTGTTGGCCTCAGACACTGGAGACAAGGCCTTAGGAGCTGGGCCTTGTTTACAGACAGTAGTCTTCAGCTTCTGAACCAGAGTGTCCCTGCTTAAGGAGTGGCTTGATATCAAGCGGTTAACTCCAGAATGTGGTGAAGAGCCAAAAACAGCCTGATTTCCAGAAAGAGACTGTTTTCTAAGAAAATGCGGCAGTTTCCCTTTTCAGTGCTTATGCATATCACAGTTGAATGGCTGTCAGAGTGCACACCACTGGCTCATGTTATGGACTTTGCCATGACACTAAAGACAGTTCTTAAGCCCACCTCTGAAGGCTATTGCTATTATCACAAGCACACAGAGTAAGCAATGGTTTCAGTGTGGTGGTTGTAACACCCAGAGCCCTACATGCTGACAAGAGGGGGGGGCAGTCAAAAGCTGTCAAAAAGAGAGAGAAAAAATGGTTACCTTTAAGAAAATCAAAACATGCACACCCCTGGTGTTGAAAACCAGCAGCCACATCCAGAAAAATATAAAGTTTCTCTTAGTCTGAGACACTCATAAAGTGATTTATAAGGCAGTGAAGAAATGGCGAGCAGGAGTACAAGATTGGTAGAGACACACACACACACACACACACACACACACACACACACACACACACACACCTTAAAGTGTTGAGCTGTCTGAATACCCGCAGCATATAATCCGCATGGTTACCAGGGATGGACCACTATTTATAAGATATGGACTTTCTGACATGGTCTGAAATAGAAACAGTTATGATATGACATGTCTGTACATCACTTGCCTGAACTGTGTACCACATTCTTAGACACTCTTTAACATCAAGCATGGCTTTACATCAAGAATGAAATTATGATTTCATAATCAGTGAACCTGCACATATGAGATTATTGAGTTGCAGTGCTCTTCCATCTTCCAAGTCCACAGAAACCACTGTATTTCTTCTACTTGTTGCCCTTATAGTATGAGTTTAGCTGTCCTGTGTAAACATGTTATGCACATGTAACCTCCAGTAGGCACTTATTTACAAAACAGATGTAGTAAGACCACTAGTATGGACTGTTGCATGTTTAGGAAATGAACTCTTAAACTTCGCAAGTTCGCAGTGATTGTACTGCAGGTGCACTTTTATTCAGAGCATAAGACTTCTGCCATAGCACTCTCTAAAAAGCTATATGCATTTACATAATTTATAGATATGCAGTGCTCTTTTTAGAACAAGCTGTAGTCTTCTGCTGTTTATTCAGATATGTAATTAAGTGTTCCTTGAGACTTTACCTTAACACTTGTGTTGTCCTCTGCAGTTTATTTGGATGCATGCATATCATATTCTGTGTGAAGCTTTTCTCCTTGGTTCTCCCAATAAAATAAGCTATGCACATTTGGACAACCATTCAACAACAATGTAAATAAGTTAATTAATACATAATTACTTTACTATTTTTCAGAATTTAAAGAAAAAATGTGTTTGATTTAGTTTTAATTTTCTGCACTATGGGACACAATGGATACTAACTACTGACCAAACATTTTAAGAATCTTACAATTCAGTGTGCTCATTGGATTGTTCTGCTAATTTCTTCAGCTGTTCAGGGATAGTTTTTGTCCAAAATGTCACTCTGTTCTCTCTGTAGTGACTTGCAATGTGTTGTTTTAAATCAAGCTCCATGTATTCTTCTTTGGAATCATAAACAGGCCATTCTAGCAGTCCTTTACCATTGGGAGATCTGTGAAGAAAAAAGAAGCAGTGAATATACTCACGGTGAATTTCTGCATTATCTGTTCACCCATAATATTTACAACTTGGCACTTTCAATATTAATTATATTTTTATTCACATTCTCCATTTTAATATGTTTACTTTATCATAATTATCTGATTAGGAGAAACCAAAAGGGTTATTAAAAACGTATAACTCTTACCCTGTGTATGCAAAGTTGGTCCAATATTTCATAACTGTTTTGCTCAATGTCTTTTCAGCTTCTGTTGTATTTTCTGTGGATACAATTTATAACCAGAGATGTCATTTAGTGGGTAATTATTAGACAGTAAAAATGGATTCTTCCAGACAGTAATCTGTAAAACCTCATCATGCAATATGCAGTATGTGTGTTTTATTTTTAGGTTAAGAGCAGATTTTTCACATTTGAGTGAAGCCCTTTTAGCATCGTAGTTAACATAAAGATAGATCCTACTATTTTTACAAGAAGAAAAACCTACAGCACAGCTCTCCATTACACAAACATACCCCTCTGCCTTAAATTAATAAACACTAAGGCTAGTACACACCAGAGAGAGAAACACATACATTCTCCTGCTTATGAGTTTTAGCCAAACTATTTCAGTGAACTGATGCTAACAGAGTTTTGATTTTTTTTCCATCAAAACATAGCTCATCGAATCTCTTTTCAGGGAAATGAACTGTTACAGTCTTTTTTATTAGGTGTACCATTTTCCAGATTTTGCAAGGAAGTCATTGCCTTAGTGATACAGAATTTAACACAAACTTTTGGCAGGCTTTTTATCTTTGGTGAAGTATTTGAGTCAAAGAAGTGTATTCAAGACATATTGCATGTTTCAAGCAATATAATTAGAAATAAAAAACATCTTAAACTCTTAAATCTTAAACTAAAAAAAAATAATTTGTTAAAAGAACAAAGACTGCATATAGATGAATGTATATACATCCATGCACATACAAGAATACTTGTATATCAATACATATCAAATGCTGAAACCACAAGCATAAAGTTTGCACCTTTGCTTCTATGTCTGTCCTTTGGTAAATATTCCACTTATCCTTTAGTACCTGAACAAAATTATTCAGTCAGTAAAGCTCATTTTCATTTCAAAACAATTTTTATTTTTATTTCTGTGTGTCCCTTGTCGTAGCATTGGTTTGCCTGGCAGTTGCTCCATATCTCCACCTTCCCATCTGATAATATCCACAGATGGGTCCACTGACATGGTGGTGGAAAGGGGAACTGGAACTCATCAGTAAGGAAGCAAATTTTATCTTCCAATATTAACCCATCCCACCTTAATGGGGATGATAGTGGACTGGAATGGAAACTGGGACCTCAAGGTAGGACCAAGTACAACATCATCCTAAAGTGCTTGTCAGGGCTTTTTCTTTCATGGTCTGTGTCCCATTCCAGTATGGTGCACTGACAACATTGTCAGGCTGGGCATGCATTGAGGAGTAGATAGAGTGCATGTTTCATCCTGGGCTTTAGAGGGATTTCATATCTATCCTGTTCCCGCACCCTAACCTGATATCATCTCCCTGAGCTCTGGCCTCCAAGAGAACTCCACTAGGGCGATGTCAACACAATCCCTTCCCAGCAGGATAAGCATGCCCATCCTCACTGCTAGCGTTATCAGATGCCCAAGCTGAGATTTGAACATGGGCCACCTGAGTCTTAGTCCAGGCTTTATCGCATTACAGCAGCAGGCTAGCTTTCATTTCAAAAGACTTAAACAAGCAGTCCCCTAACAGGTAGGCTAAATATCTTTTAACCAATGAGAATATTCCTACTAAAATATCTGTTTGCACTTTCCCTCTGTAAAGTGCTTTTCAGAACTCTGTTACATTATCTTATACGGAAATCTTAATATATATGAGTCATTGTCAAGTGCTCAAACTATCAAAACTTCTGTTTTTTCAAGTATTTCAAGTGCACACATGCATCAGCTGAACATTTTGTCTACTGCTTGGGGAAATTTTAAAATTAAAAGCTAAAGATTTGTATTTGCAGCTATAGATCAGTTGGTGTCTGCTGCATGGCAAGAAGCCAGTCAATTCACATCCAAAAGACAGTCAGCACAGGAGATGATCTGTCAGTTCAAAACTTTATTTTACAGATTCAGAGACCAGAACCCAAAAAAAGAAAAGATTGGCTTCAGCAAATATGGCTGCCGTTGTCACATATTATACTATGCTATAAATGACAGTGGGATGCTGTTATGTTTATAATTCAGAAGCAGCTTGCAACAACTGCAATGAAATGCAGTGGAGGCAGGACTAATTATAAATCTAAGTGATACACTGACTAACAGGGCTATAATTTAGATACATTTGAGATCAGCAGAGGCAGAACAGGACAAAATTCTGGGTAAAATTGATCATTTCTGTGAGCAACTAAATGCAAACTGAAATTGATAAAACATGTTAAAAGGATAATCTGATAGTAATGGGTGACTGAAACATGAAAGTTGAAAAGACGCAATGTTAAATGTTTGGACTATATGGATTTGATAATAGAACTTAAGCAGTAGATCATCTTTGTAAGACAAAAAAAATTTCATTTCAGACACTTTTTCGTAGGCACTGAGTGTACACATGGGCTTTGTCCAGTGGGTTGGGCTTTGTCCAGTGGGTTGTAAAGTCATCAGATTAACTATGTTTGTGGAAATAAACGATGCAAGAGCTCAACAACACACACACACAAAAAAAATATTGGGTCTGACTGTCATATATATGACTAGCTAGTATTATGTAAAATCAAGCTAAAGCTGGAAATGAATAAACAAGCCCTTGCAAAATTAATTCTTTGCATTGGACATCATTAACAGAGTACCAAAGGCATTATAAAAAGGGATCAAGAAAGTTGAATCCGAAGAAAGTGAACAGTTTTTGCAAGAAATGCAAAAAAAAAATGTTCAAAATGTTTCACTGAAGAGACCTTGAATATTGTTTAGAAATGTAGAGAAGTTAAAGCCACAGGCAACAACGAAGTGTTGTATGGAACTAATTAAAATTTACAGTGTGTCCATGATTAGACAAAGTGTGTTAATAAAATGACACATGTGAAGAGATACAATCAGAAATACTAGAGGAGGAACAAGATCAGCTTTTCGAAAACTATGAGAGCTAAAGGGAAAATTCCAGGTCTGAAATGAAATATTAAAAGATGATGCTGGATGATGTATGTTGAACAATGTTAAGAAGCTTAAGAAAAGGACGAGAGACTACACCAAGTCATTATATTGTGAAGATCAAGCAGATCCACGGGGAGACCACACCAAGTCATTATATTGTGAAGATCAAACATCCACGGGGAGACCACGCCAAGTCATTATATTGTGAAGATCAAACAGATCCACAACCATTTCAACTTATACTTTATTTTTTTAAAACACCTTTACTAAATTATCCCTTAAGACACAGGCAAAAATACTTTAACAGAAAACAAACTATATTAATGTTATTTTCATTTGCATACATTATACATCACATATATTTGTTTCCTTATAACTATCATCAGTTCAGCATTATGTAAATTGCTGAATTCCTGCCTTCCCTTAACTCATTCCATCCAGTACAGCTCTTTTGAGTGTGCACCTTTAACTCGGTGGTGCAGTGGTTAGCATTGTTGCCTCACAGCAAGAGGCTTTCCAGTTCGATTCTTGGCTGGAGAGCCTTCTGTGCTGAGTCTGTATGTCCTCCCTGTGATCGACTAAACTTTAAAAGACATGCAAGTAGGTGTGTGAGTGTGTGTGCCTTCTCTGAAGGTTGGGGTGCCAGGCTGGCAACTCGACACTGTAAAATCAACTGCCAATAATAAGCAGACCAGTAATCTACTGTGGCAACCCCTAAATGGGAAAAAACAAAAGATTTTAAGACCTTTAACTCCCAGTGGGTGTGGCTTGAGTCTTTAAAAATGAATTTATCACCTTACAGTTCAAACAAATAATTCATATCTCTGGAACTGTAAGAGTTACTAGAAAATTGTAAATGGCAAACAATCAGAATAAATTAATCTTTACAATGGTAGCATTCATTCAGTTCATTGCTTTAAACTGGATTTTATAAGCCAAAATAAAGGCAGTGAATATTAATTTTGTAATGTTGCATAAACAGCTTATGATATCCCAATAACTACTGAAGTAAGTAATCCAGCAGGATTTTCTTCATGCACCTATGAACTCTCAAATGAGGCTATGCAGTTCTGTGTTTTCTGAATATTGAGATATTTAGAGAAATAACAAAATTACTACAATACAAATAAACACTATACAAATAATATTCAATATATCTTTAGTCACATTACACAGAGGTCAAATAATAATACAATTGTGTTTGCCATCATGTATGCTTTAAGATGAAATCTTCTGCTACCTTGTATGTAGCATTGTTTTGGAATTATTAAAGCAAATATCAGTGAACAATATTTGATGCCTAGAGGCACAGTAAGAGTTAACTGCAGAAATGCCTGGAGGTGCATTCGTCTGTAATAAGTTAAACCTCAGTCCTCCTCCTGAACATTATTATTCATGTATTGTTCCACAGTTACCATTTAGTTCTATATAATTTCTTCCTTTTCTTTTTTAAAGACCTATCTTCAAGTTCTTTTATTTCTTTTATAATATTTAGTACTTTAAATACAGTTGGTTTAGACCTTGATTTCCATTTTTAATAATTGTTTATAGCAGCCAACAGAATTAAACGAAATAAGGTCTAGACAGTTCAGATCCTGTATCCTAGCTCAAAAGAATAATTTCCTTAGTGACACTCATTTGCCCACCCAATATTTCTGGCAGAATACTCTGTAGGGAATCTTTAAAATCTGCCAACTAATTTCACTCCCAAAACATATGTTCCCAGATACCTCTTTCTTCACAATCCCATCTCCAATATTTGTCATCTACCTGAGGAAAAATTATTTCCCATCTCCAATATTTGTCATCTACCTGAGGAAAAATTATTTGAACTGTGCTTGGGGTATAAAAATATGTATACAAACACTTCCAAGCAAAGATCTCAAATATTTTGGACTTTTTAGTTTCATACTTTGCAGCCATGCATCTTGTCTTTTCATTATTCTCTTGCAAATTGCTTTTTCGAATCTCCCAGCTATCAAACTCCTGTCACACTGCATGAAATTTCTGGAGAAGTTGATTGATAAATCAATACACAGGCTAGTTGGAAGAAAGAAAAATGAGCAGTTTGGATTCAGATTAGGATGCAGCACAACCAGTCTGATAAGGAAAATGTTCATTTGGGCATTCTTAGACTTGGAAAAAGCATATTGCCAGGTTCCAAGACAGTTGATTTGGACAGTCCTGCAGTGGTTCAATGTCCTAGAAACATTGGTTGAATTAGTGCAGGGTTTGTATTAGGACCCAGTGATTCAAGTATAAACAGCATTAAGACTCACAGAGGGGTTCCCAGTGGGAGTGAGTGCACATCAGTGTTCGGCTCTGAGCCCACTGCTGTTCATACTGGTGATAGACTACATTAGCGAACAGGTCTGGGGAGATAGATCAACAAAGTTTCTGTATGTAGACAATGTGGCATTATAGGCAGACTGACAAGAACTTCTGCAAAGGATAGAGGAATGGAATGCAGAACTGAATGCACATGAGATAAAACTGAGTACATGTATGACACCTGTAATGTACATATATGACACCTGTAATGGTGACAAATGAGGGCAATCAAAAGAAGCTGAGAGTTGAGAGAAAAGGAAAAACAGTGGAACAGATTAAAGCTAGAATCAGAGGGGCTGCAGCCAGCTGGCACCGAGTGTCAGCAGTAGTATATGACAGAAGAATGAAAAGTAAGATGTTCAACCAGGACTTCTGTAGGGTACAGAAGTTTGGGCGGTAAAAGCAGAAAGCATGAGGTGATGGAGATGGAGTGGGTCAGATGGGTAGTAGGATGCACACCGAGGGACAGATGGAGAAATTAGACATTGGAGTTGAAGCCAGGGTAGCTCCAATTACACAGAAAGTCAAAGAGAACAAATTACAGTAGTTGGGATACATGTGCAGAAAAGCAGATGGCAATCTGGTGAAGATAATTTGAGACAGGAAAAAGGCAGGACAAAATTAGGGCATCCAGCAAAGAGATGGATGGATTGTGTGAGAGAAGACCTGTGAAAGTCAGGCATAGCTGTCAAAGAAGGTATGACACTGGCATTGAATCAAGAGAAGTGGTGACAGTTGACATGACCCTCCAAACCCATGTGGGAATGGGAAAAATGGAATTGATAATGATGATGATTGATGATTATGCAGTGACAGTGGCAAGACTTTTCCAAAGATTTTGCTTTTTTGTGCATTCAGAGTAGAAGATTGCCTTTTGACTTGTGTTTCATTTCAACCCTATCTTTATAAATTTGATACTTGGATCAGAATGTTTTAGGTCCATTGTTCTTCATCTGGCTTTGACATTGTTGCAATACAAAGATGTCATAATAAACACGACTAATAAAAACAATCAATCTTTTCAAGCAATCTTTGAAAAATTATTTCATTTTTTGGGATTAACGGAAATATTGTGATAGATCAGATGCATTGAACATCTTCACTGGCCTCTTAAATGTTAAACATGGAGAAAAAGCAGTCTGAAATTAGTTTTTTTTAATGTTTTACAAATTTCAGCCTAGACTTGTCTGCCCCAGAGCTTTCCTTAGTTTCTGTTTCTGTTTGTTGGCCTCAGTTTTCTAATTTATATTATAGCTTTTAAGCATGCTAGTGACTCTCTAATTTTTCTTGTAGGTAAGTGAAATCTTAAGTTACCTTCATACAATTCTTCTTGTAAGTATTATTTTTTTTTTTATAAAACATATACATTAGTCTCAACAACTATTATATGCTTAAGTGCATCCACAAAGACCTGAAACAAGTATTTGAAATTATTTTCTTTTATAATGGTCTGTGATGACAACAGTTGGTTGCCAAGGACAAACATTGTCCAGCATCTACCGTTTATATATTGTTTCTGCAGTCTGAGTAATTGTATGCTCATCGTGTTTTCATACTTATAAGATGGCCCTTTTAAATGAGGCATTTGTTGTACACTGTTATCTTTTGAATTTTAAATGTATTAATACCTGTGTTCTCAGTATTCAGACTTTTTCCCTTTACTGTTCTCTTGTAGCTTTGTAGCAGCAGGTCCAGTTTCTTGTTTCCTGATGACATGTTTTGAGACAATTAAAGTGCTTCATTGTTTTTTTTTTTGTTTTGGCACATTAATTTTCACTCATCTATTACAACTCTTTGAAGTGGTGTAAGCTTGTTGACTTTATGTATAGTCCCTATTTGATGAACTTCAGTGGTAGGGATTTGGGAATAGCCAGGGAATCCTTCCCATTGCATGTTCCCTGGTTTGGTAAACTTTAGTGTCAGGGATTTAAACTTGATTGCTGCTACTTTTACTCTACCAGATTGCTTGGGATTACTTGATTTATTATTTTTAGCCTGATCTGGTTTTATTCCTTCCTATGGTCCTAATTTTAAGAGGAATGTAGTGCTTTTTGGAGCAGTTCTTTGTCAATGACATTTCAGATTCCTGCCTTTATTGCTAATTTTACTAATCTAGTCAAGTTTGCCTTTTCATGAGGTTTTGATTAGATATTTGATGCTATAATTTGTTACTTTGCTAAAAAGGAAATGTGTATGAACTATTGACGTTTGCTTTTTTGTAAGGAACTGTGGACTAATGTCTAGACTGCAGTTGCTTTGAAGAATACTTAATTTCCAGTATAAAGTATAGTATTTCCTGCAGTCATTCAATTCACTTTACCTCAGTTAGACTTTTGTAAAAATTATTAGTGTTAAGTATTTAATAAAGTTAAAGGTGAAACTTTACTCTGTCACTATATAAAAATCTTGAATCCACCAGGCGCAAACTGATTGAGGTCAACATTCATCCAATAGTCTTTAATGACTTGTTAGTGTTGAAGACACATATGTGACATTGTACTGAATCCCACTGGTATATGCTTGAAAATCAGAGAGATTCCTGCATGGTAAGTTGACTTGTAATTGTTTATGTGAGGGCCGAGGGGTTGCTTTTTTCTTACCATGTGGCTCTGCCAAGCATTAGTTATATACAGAGAAATTATTCCTTTGCATTTGTTTGCACATTCGAGTTGTCCAAATGTGCAGCCAAGCTGATGTCATTGCCTAGGATGACTACCACCCTGGATATAATCTTGAGACATTTAATTGTCTAATCCAGCATTACCTTTTTACTGAAGATTCTGGCTCACTATAAAACACAGCAATGTAAATACTGCACATTAAATTGATAGCTACAAGTACATATTTGCCAGTATCACTTAATATCACATGAACAAAATGTAATCTGTCTTCCCTTTAACTTACTCAGCAAAGAAACTTTTCAGTACCTAACAACCTCAGAGTTACATTTTATTAAATAATCCATGACTGGCTGTACATAATGCTGGATTCACCCACTGTTGATGTGGTTTGATTATGAGGGCAAAATGAAGCCAGCCATAGGTGCATCAAGCATTATCTGCACACAAGAGTGGATTATTGCTATTATATAAGATTTATTTAAGAAAAACATTCTTACACTTTCAAAATAATGTTATTGTGTACATGAACTTTAATTCTGTGGTTTCTCCACTTTAGGGGCTATGTAAAGCACACACATCACATATGTTGAGCATGTTTATGCAGATAGTTGTATAATCCATAGCAGTTTCTAGGGACAAAAATATCTCAAATAATCTTCGACAACATCTCTCCAATGCACAAACATTGCCATTTTCTGTTTTTGCATGTACTTTCTTCTTGCTACATGATCACATCTCTAAAATACTCTAAGGTGACCTTTGACTCATCTCATTTTCCCAGGAGAATGTATGCTGCACACTAAGCTCATTTTAAAAATCCAAGAAATGTCAACATTTAAGCAAGGGGGGGTGTATTAGGCAATGTAATGGAGGGTGAAAGGGTCTGTGTTGCAGCAATCTGAAATGCTGCCAAACCCAGACAGCTCAACTTTGCTTGAATTAGGTACAGTGAAGGCCTTTCATACTATGCCTCACCACCATCCAGTTATTCACTGAAAGGAAACATATTCTACAAAGACGTTTTCTGTGTCTTCTACTACAGTTCTTGCATTTTCAGCTTCTGTTTTTAATGCTAATCAAATGTCTTCCGACTGTGTTGTCCGTCCTGTTTAAATTTGCATGAGGCAATTCCAAATTTGTCATGTTCTCATCTAGTTGTTTTATCATTGCCTTTTTAATTTCTACCCCATATAACCAAAGACACAGGCAAAATAATGTGATTGTTGTTCTTTTTTGTAGTCCTCAGCAAAGCAGCTTCATGCAGTAGTATTGTGTTTCATTTCATTACATTGTCAGCTTCTTTGAATCATAGTAAGAAGCTCAACTTCATATTTTTCTGATTTCCATATGTTAAAGTTATATTGGAATAATGATTTTTATTCCAAAGGTAGATTCAGGAGTGCTTCATGGACTTAAAGGCAAAAGTCCTTTTCAAAAGCATGTAAGACATCCCTCTTCATTGGGAGAAGCACCTTATGAGTAGATAAGATCCATTTATCTCTAAACTACCAGGCCATTGAAATTGGAAGCATCTGTGTCAAAAGAAGAGACAAGGGTCATGTGATTAGTACCAGGAAGTAGTGGAAAATGGTATGAGTTCAAAACAGGAAGCAAAAGCAGAGAGTAGGGAGTTATTGAAAGAAGGGGATTAACAGAAGAAAGATGGAAAACAGAGGCAGAGAGGCATAGTGGAGATCTAACTTCTCTGAGTAAAATCGAAGGTCAAAGACAGGCCAGAAAGAAAGCTTTTATTTTCTGAAACACAAATATGATTGCTTGCAAGTACTAGAGACTTAAAGACTATAAAAAAATTCTAACCTTTGGAATATATTTTTTTTATTTTCAGTGGGAACATTTTGGTGGTGTCTTTGGTTTAAAATTCCTGTGGGTTGGGACAGTGGAAAGCAATTTTAAAGGTATGAGAACAATTGAATAAGTCTTACAGAGATACCCATACACAGAGCTTCGTCTCAATATAAAGTTGCTGTTAGTAAAAATATTATATATAAATTATAACTGAGAACATTTTGAATATATATATATATATATATATATATATATATATATATATATATCGATACCATTAAGTTTCTGTTAGAATAATATTATACATAAATTGTATCTGAGAACAGTTTAGTTGTGCATATAGATAAACTGATAGGTTTAACTAATTCAAGTATAGAAGGCCCTATTCCAAAGGGCTTGTTTTCAGTGTAAGTGACCACTTACACAGAGAGCAAACTGTTTATAAATTGGCCTAACACCAAAGTAAGTCATTTATACTGAGAACAAGTCTTTTGGAAGCAGGGAAGACTTAAACTGAGAGCAACTATTTAGGATTCTGGCCCACAGTGCCTTTTTTGTATATTTCAGGTTAACACTTACAGCTCCTTATAGTGTCCAGACCATTTTTGGGTCTGGATTCTTTAACTAAGCAACTTACCAGCTAGTAATAGGCAGTATTAAAATGGCAAAGAGTTAATAAGATTATTAATTTATGATGTCCTGCAGTATAAAAATGAATAACTGTTTGCCACTTATTATTAATATTCTGGCACTGACCTGTGGAAAGTCACTCCCAACAAATAGTTTATTTTTCTGCTCCTTGGTCTGCTTCTCATGGTCTGTGGCCAAGTATCTCTGTTTAATGCACTCAGCCCTCTATTTGCATTACCCACTACTTTCATTGACTAATCCCTGCTTTACCTAAGGCCCCTCCCCCTATTTATCAATGCTTGTACTGAGGTAATTTATTACATGAGATGTGGCAGATGTCATTTTTAAATTTCTTTTTTAGGGGTTATAGGGCTTAGTTGCAACTCCTGGGCATCCAGTAAAATAGTGTGTTCGCCACTTAAGTTCTGTATATTTCTGAAGCTGTATTTCTCTGATGCTACATTTTATATGACCATATTTTTTGTGTCTGCCTCTTACATTCTTTATCAGACAAATGACCAAGTAATTAATTACTTAAAAATAATATAGTAACTGTTTGTATAGAGATCAGTAGACTTGAACTGTTGTATATAAGCAAAACTGACACCTTAAGCATCCGCTTAGCCTACCACTGCTTTATTTATGCTAGCAGTCACTTTTGCATTGAAATACCTGTTTACAGTGTTAAAACATTTTTGCTACTGATAGAATACTAATGCTGTAACTGTTTGCTAAAGAACAGCAGTCTGATTATTGATAGTGATAATTAGCTGCTTGCAGGCTAGATTTATTACATGGTTTTGTGTATAGATGACCATTTATATTTTAGTGAAATAGTGTTCACAGCAAAGTGTTCTTTGCTGTACTGGATTGTTGTTTCTAATTGCTCAGTGCACTCTGGCTCCCCTCACCGTTTGATTTTTTTTCTATTATTGGATATGTTCCCCTCACTTTTCCTATAATCCCCTTTACTGCAACTGTCTTCTCTTTTTTTACAGTCACCCTAAACTCAACAAATGCAAGTGCCCCCCCCCCCCCCACTGGGATTGGCTGCCTCTGAAAATTTGCTAAACCTCAAGAGCATGTCCCCAGACTGCATATACTCTCATGTTCTGCTAAGTGTACATCTACCCTACTAAGCTGCAGTTTTAAACTTGTGTTATTAACTAAGCTAGGGTAATGGCATGCACACAAACTGGGTCACAATTAACTAGGGCACCCCATCTCCCACTATACAGCTATCTTTTTGCTTATTCTTATCTATTTTAGGCAATTTAACATTATATTTTTCCTGCAGTTTGAAAAACAAAGTTAAACATCTAAACCTTAAGTATGGGAGTTTTTTTGTGCCTGACACAGATTTATGACTTACATTCCTATATACCACTTATATATAAGTATACCTCCAAACTTAGCAAGATAGTGGCTTTTTTTTCATCTGCAAACTCTATCACTGACCTGTGGAAAGTCACTCCAAACAGATAGATTATTCTTCTGCTCCCTGGTCTACTTCTCATGGCTTAGCCATTTCCATATGCCCTTGCTTCACTCAGTCTCATTCCACTCCCCCTACCCTATCCCCAATTCTCACCCACCCCCACTTACTCTAAAATTATACTATAACCACCTTTGCCCTCCCCTTCTGCTCTTTCTCTTCCTGTTCAATACTTCCTATCAAATCTGTCATCATCCCTACCTACCACACCCCCTCTAACTTCTCACCTTACAAACTGAAACACAGCCCCAGAACTTTACTCACCTAGCACCTCCCACAACACTATACCCCTCACTGAACAGTACAAACACTGGTTTCTCATTTGCCCAAACTCTTTCTCACCACAGCTCTGACAAGTAAAAATCCTATCCTCTCTACAGCCTCTTCTTCCAGATTCACTTCTACCTCCACACTGTAGCTCACCTTTTCTTCTATACTTGCTCATCTCATACTTTCACACCCACCCTTGGCATGTTTTCATCATTGTCTCCACTCCTTTTCTTCTCCTACTCTCTCACCTGTCCTCCTATCAAACTAAATTATCTCCCTTACACATTATTCCAACTCTTACTCATCCTCTTACAGATGTAGAAATACCCCACATTTTCTTAATAACACCCTCCATATTTGACCCATACAACCCACTCTTACTCAAGATCATATTAGTTCTCAACCCCACATATCCACTCAAAACTAATCCTAAATACCACACATACAGGTTTAAGATTCCTACTTTATACACATTGCCAAAAGTTTATTCCTATTTTGAGATATCCATCCCAACCCAGCCCCCCCTCTCCTCACCCTCTCACATCACAAACCCTTCTGCTCAATTTTACCATCCCCTCACCCTAGTCCCTTGACAAAATACTTAACCTTATATTCATTGAACATTCACAGCATTCTCAACAAAGTTATCAAATCCCACTTGGGTAATGCCCATTACTCTCCTGACTTAATAACTCTCTCTGAAGCTTGGCTTAAACCTCACATCACTAACAATGACATTCTTCCCCATGGATATAATATATTCTGCTTTGACAGGGTACATAAAAAAGGCAGGAGATGTAGCTATAAATTATTCTGATCAACTTAACTTGACCCCTGTATCCATCTCACTCCCCAACTTTCACTCAGCTGAACTCTTAATAATAAACTGTAAACTTAATCACAAAAACAGTCACAATTGCTGATATATCCACCCAGGTAATAACATCCCCATTCCTGAACAGACTCTCTCCTGGATCACTTACTGCATATCTTATGAAACTATAATACTGGATGATGTAAACATCAATTGACAAGCCCGGTGCACTGACTCCCCTAACTCCAGCATAAAATTCCATGGCTTCACACAACTAATGTCATCCACTACCACTTTTAGCATGCCAAACAACCCCTGGACTATCCTTGACTGGATACTAATATCTAATCCAAACCTATACCACAACTCCAAAACTCTAACTGATTGTATGGGTGACCACCTTCCCACCTGCCTTCAAAGATACTCCCATCAACATATTAGATCACACAAATTCAAAGAGTATTGCAGTCTTTTTAACTTCAACCCTGACGTATTCAACAGCAGACTCACCTCTATAAACTGCTGCTTCCTTTTCTATCTACTCCTTGATGTTGCTGTGCATTAATTCAACCATATTTTTCTAGATATTCTTAATTTGGGGGCAATTAGGTGTTGATTTTAGTGTCTGCTTAGACACCCTTGAGAATATGGGTTGAATTTGGCTAGGCTTGTAAAGGCCCTGGGGCCATTACCCTAGTTATCGCCTATGATCCTATGATTCCTAGCTCCCCCTAGGAAAATCTGAGTAAAATCTCTCTTTGCACCTTGGCTCTCTCAAACCACTCACTCTTTAATGCACAAGAGGGACAATGCTTGGAAAAGCTGGCAAAAATCTAAATTCCCTATCCACCTTCAAACCTATAATGAACTCTGTAACCTCACTAGAAAACATGTAAATAATAAGAAAAACTTCTATCTAAAGCCTCAAACAAATCATCACAGCAATCCAAAAATGTTTTGGAACGCAATTAATAAAATTCTACATCCTGGTTGCCCCACTATTCTTAACTCTTACTTCATCAATTCTGTCAACAAACTCACCCAAAATAGTGACACCTCCAATCTCCACCCCGCATCCAAAAAAGACCTTTTCACTCAAACATGTTCCCACTGCTTACATAAGATCTCTACTTAATAAACAAAAGTCATGCTCTTCCTCAGCTGATAATTTCCTCCCCCTTCCTAAAACTTGCTGCTAGCTCAATAACTTTCCTATTTCCATCCTGATCAACTGATCTATTCAAGAATCTACCACCCCCATTATCTGGAAAAAAGTCTTCACTGTACCAGTCCACATGGGAGGACACTGCACTGACCTCTCTAAGTACAGGCCCATAGCCAACCTGTCACCCCTTTCTAAACTACTTGAAAAATGTATACATAAGTAACTCCTTGATTATCTTCTTTAGGAAAATCTGCTCACTCCTCCCCAACATGACTTCCACCCTAACCACAGCAGAACTACCACTCTAATTTCCTTCACACAAAATATCAATCAAGCCAGAGACAACAATAAATGTGTTTCCTCTTGATTTTTCAACCTCCAAAAAAGCCTTTGACACTATTTCTCACCCCAAAGTCCTTACCAAATTGTCTGATTGTAGTTTCTCTTACCTCACTATTAAATGGTTCTCAAACCACCTCTCTAACAGACAGCAGTCTGTCAAATGGCTCTTCTCCTTCTCTCCCTTCCTCCCTGTCAATATAGGTGTACCTCAGGGCTCCATTCTTGGACCACTGCTATTTAACATTTTCACTAACTGTCTGCACACTTCCTGCTCTCACTCCTCTCTCATACAATATGCAGATGATTCAGCTATCATCTCCACTTCAGGTAATCTCTCTCACCTTCATACTTTATACTAAAGCTCTTTTAACTCTGTTGAAATTTGTTTAATGGACAATCAACTCATACTTAATCACCAGAAAAGAAAACTTCTTTTGTTCCTCCCAAAATCTCTTTCTCATCATGAATCTTCATTTAGCATCAGATTGCTTGACAACTCTGTTATTATTGTTGAAACAAAAAACAAGCTCCTATGTGCTATCATTGATAATCAACTTAAATTTCATCTACACATCCATAATTGCATTAAAAAACTCACAAAAAATTAGACTTGCTCTTTTGAAACAAAAAATCCTTACCAGGGATTCTAGACACTTTCTCCTCACCTATGCCTACCTTCTTTCCAGTCTGCTCTATGCATCTCTGATCTTAACTAACCTACAATCCTCTCTAAAGTCTAAACTAGAACTCACTTATAATAAAGTCATGGGATTTGCTACAAACCATCCTTACAACTCTCACCACTGCCTTTCTCTCAAATCTCTGACCTGGTTTAAACCCCCCAACCAGCTCTTACTTCCTCAGCTGCTCCTTATTCACTCCATTCTCAACAAACCTACATCCTGCCCCCCTCTCATCCCTCATCTCCTTATGTACTCCTACACACTCTCTCTGAAGCTCTGATCAGTTCCTCTTGGATATGTATAAACCCCCCCAAAAAAAACAATTGGACAACATCTATATTGCTAGTCTGTTGCCTCAGCATGGAACAAATTCCTTCTGTCCATCAGAACTATATCTAAAATTCATAACTTCAAAAAAGCCTTAAAAGAAATGTTACTAAAGTCATGGATCTGCTGGTGCCAAAGTCCAGGCTAACTCTCTAACTCTTAGTCATTTTAATTCTCTCAACCATACATCATACACAACACCCAGTGCTTTTAGCATATCTCTATTTACTTTTCACATATCCACTTTATGCTGCCTATGTACTGCTCTCATCTTCTCTACTTGGCTGTAATATTTTCTTTCTTTCTTTTTTCTTCAGAGTTTCCTGACCTGCTGTACTTTGTACCACATTTGGAGACTTATATGTGACAAAAGTAACCATCTTTGACTTCTTGTATCGTTTACTTCACTGTCTGCTGATTTAATAATGTATGTATTGCATGTATTGTATTTGTGGTATTATTGGTATCTTCAGTTACCTGTGTACTAAGGTATACATTTGTAATTAAAACTTTTCTGTGCATATTGTTATATACTGCCTTGTCATGTATTCTGTGTGGAGCTTTTCTTCTGGGGCCTCTGCTGAAAATGGGCTCATGCTCAGTCAGACATACCCAGTTAACAAATGTCAAAATAAATAAATAAATAAATAAATAAATAACAAATATTCTCATATTTAGGTTCATACTATGATGTCCTGCAGTAGAGAAATTAATCACTGTTTGCCACTTATTCATATTCTCATATTTGTGCTCATACTTTTATAACTGAGAAACCTATATGCTTTTGAAGGGAATGGTGTGAAATATCATGGTGGAAGACAAAAAAATTTCATTATCAGTGTCTATTTATATCACACTATACTGGAAATATTATTAGCTGTTTGCTAGTAATTTTAAAAATGCACAATGATTCTGTATGTACTTAATACTTCAAAAACGAAGTGACATGATTGCTTGGCATTAGATGAAATCTTAGGTGTTGTTCAAGAAAACTGTCATTGATATTTGCACTGTAAGCTGTACATATTGAGAGATATTTGGGTCTATTTATATTACTTATTATACAATTAACCATATGTTTTCATGTTTCTGTAAATAACTGAACAAACATGCTCTCACAGAGGAATTTCTTGTTATCAAGTGAAAGCTTATGTCTGGTTAAAGAAAGTGTTCTAACAATATATGTCTAAGTTGTACAATATCAAAGATATGACTGTGAAAGTTTAGCAAAAGTATAATTGTGGGTCTGTGTGCATTATAATATATTATTTTATTTATGAAAAGTCCATGAATGCACTGGCTGTTATCACTGTCATGAAAGGAGATACCGCCAGATCAGCTAGCTGAAATTTTGTAAATAATTATATGTCATTTGTGAATATTAACATGATTTATATAGACATATAACATAACAAAAGGGAGATACTGTCAGCACAACTGTCTGGAATTTTGTAAATGGTTATGTGTCATTTGTGAATGTCAACATGCTCCATGTAAGCTGTTTGTGTTACAGATGTATTAGAGCTGTATGTCATATTGTACAGACGTGCTGAAGATATATTTTGTAAAGTACTGAGCAGAAATGTATATACACTATTGTAACTGTCTAGATGTATATATTTTAACAATGGAAACTGCAACACAAGAAGTTAACTTCAGAAGAATAGTTGAGAATGAATTACTTTATGGCTAGGCCATAAAAAGAGATGTTATCTTTCAGTTTCAGTGCAACAGGAGACATAATGTCTAGAACTAGAAGTTTTTTGTATTGTCTTTAAATGTGAGGAATGTAAATTATTTTACAACTTCCACAATTTGCCAAAAGATATGAGGTCTTTGTATTTTCACAGGTAGATGCTGAATGCTACCATCTGCATCAGTGGGGGGTTTCACCTGAGTCAGGTGATAAGAAATGATGTCATTCTGCAAGCTAGCCCAGCAGTCATATTTGGGATATTAACTGGCAAAGTCTCTGAGACAGAAACTGGGCATTTTATATTTTGTCTTTGACCTAACAAGATCCACTCACCAAATCTGCCTTGTTGCTCTGTAAGTAAGTTAACTAGGGTACAGTAATTTCTCTTAGATACAGTCAAGAATATAGTGAAGTATAGTTTACATATTTTTGTTAGTTATTTGAGACTGTATTGAAATGCTATTTTAAATATTTCCTGTGATTTTCAACTCTGATGTAATTGTGATTATATACTGAGTATTTTCTTGTTATTTTATTATTTGGAATGAAAATATTTAAACACTTCATTGTGGCTGATATTTGTGACACATATTCAAGTTCTGAGAGTACTTGCACATTTATTTGGTGACACTGTGGGCCACTCCTAATAGCCTTTCTCTTAGTCAACTACCATTTGGATTAATAGTAACATTACAAATTAAGATTGGACACACTTTGTTAAGGGCCTTAAAGAAGCTGATAAGGATATGGCTGGTGGCAGTGATAACTACCTTATAGTCTGGGCAAAAGGGGCATAGCTAGTAAAGCTGTGCCAGCCTTTCCCAGGTGTGTGTGTGTGTGTGTGTGTGTGTGTGTGTGTGTGTGTGTGTGTGTGTGTGTAAATCAAATCTCAAAGAGTGTGTATGTGAGCTACTTGGGCAGGGACATGAAGCCCTGGCTGGACATAGAGGGTGCTGGAGGTCTTGGCTTGACCACTCAGCTGAGATCTCTACTCTATAGCTGTGTCAGTGGGGAGTCTTATTGGGGATCTGGAGAAAGAGGGATAAACCTGCACCAGACTGACTGTGGTTTCTGTGTGCTCTTAAGGGAAAATTGCATTTTACTGTGTGTGTACTTGTCATCCTCCCAATGTACATCCCCACTGGTGCTATTTGTGAGGATTCAGGCTTCTTGATTACTGGGCCAGTAGTGGGGCATTGCATATATTGGTGGCAGTGATGGGATATCCACTTCACATATATTGGTTGGCATTGCTGTGATATCCACATATTAGGATTCAGGGGTGTGGATATTGAATTCCTGTAGCCTGTAAACAGTGGTAACTAAGGAATGACTTTGTACTATCAATCACCCACACAGTGAACATTCAGAGTTTCACAGGACAATAGTTTTATTTATTTCTTGTTAGCTTAGTTAGTCAGGGAGAGCAGGCAATGATGTTAGCAAAGGAGTATGGCAAGCTGGCTGAGATATGACAGCTTAAAGGACTGGTGTATGCCAACTTGACTAAAGCAGAGATGATTGCAGCCTTAGTCACATCTGCATCACAAACCAGCAACCAGGAAGACAATCAGACTGGCCTTGGGGATGTACAACTCTCAGAAAATGGACAGTTCAACCTTTCCATGGAGGACTTAAAAATCCACCTGGAGTTAAAGATACTTGATCTGGAGGGCAAATATTTGGAAATAGAATCAGCAGCGGGACTGAGATGCCTGGAGGCTGAAGAAAATGAGAAGCTGAGACATCTGGAAGCTGAGGAGAATGAGAGGCAGCAGAAACATGAAAAGGAGATGCTGGCACTTCACCAAGGTCATGGAGGTAATGGGGAAGGGAGTAATTGAACCCCAGAAACAACAAAGGCTAGTACATTTATTCCACAATTTACAGAGGGTGATAATTTTGACAGTTTTATTCATATGCTTGAAAGGGTATGTAAACAGTTTAATACTGACTATGGGCTTTGTGTATGGTTTCTGACCCCTTACTCCATGGTAAAGCTGTAACTGCTATTTCTAAATTGTCTGATACTGATTGCTTAAATTATAATACTGTTAACAATTGTCTGTTAGAGTGTTTTAAGTTAACACCTGAAGCTTATAGGAAAAGGTTTTGTGAGCATACACGCAAGGCAGATGAAAATGTGTGTGAATATATTGCTGAGTTAAGCACTTATTTTCATAGGTGGGTAAGTGGGTGTCAGGTCACTACTTTTGAAGGGCTTGCAGACCTTTTGATAAGGGAACAGGCCCTTAGCACTTTGCCTGAGGACATGAGAATCTGGTTAGCTGATAGGCAATGCAATACTATAGATTATTTGGGGAAAAAGGAGACATATACCTAGCAAGCAGGGCATCTCTGCACAGGAAAGGGATACCCAGTGCTGCTCATGGGTCGAAGGGACTCCATGGTGGGCAGCTTAGACCACCCCAACAGAGTCTGCCATTAGCAGGGGAAGCCACTAATAGTTTCATAGTTTCATAGTATAGTACTAGGCTATCTGCCCTGGGGCATTTGTAAGCCTAGCCATAGTGATGTGGCTTTTGCCACCCCATGAAATGGTACAAAAATGTACAGAATAAATCTAGAATACTGTGCCTCTGTCTAGTAGTGACACAATGAAGGTCCCCTTATATAATAGAATTAGTTTACTGTGACCTTGTCTAGCAGTGACACAGATGTGACCCCCTGGGGTAAACTTACGATCTCCCATCCACTCATTAAGATTTCTCTTGAAGAGAGTCCATGAGGGGCTCTGCCTAATATGAACTGGGATCCTGTTCCAAAGCATGGGAAGCCCCTGGGTTATGAATCTATCCCTCCAGCATGTCCTATTCATACTTGTGCCGAGGTTTAAGTCTTTAGCTCTCGTGGTCCTGATGGATTTGGATTTTTTGAGGTGGAGCATGTCCATCAGATCCTGATTGGACATGGCCTTGTACGTCAGGCAGAGATCACCTCTGAGCAGGCGGTATGCTACTGAATAGAGCTGAAGTTTCTTTAGTCTGGCAGAATAAGACATATGTTGGAGACCCTTGATCCTTTTGGTGAGGTACTTTTGTGGTCTCTCCAGCTGTTGCAAATGCTGGGTGAGGTACATACCAAATGGGACATTGTACTCAATTATGGGTCTGATGAGGGATGAATATAGGGGTACAATGACATCCTTAGATCTGGACGTGAATCCCTTCATGATGAGGTGTGCAAGGTAGAATGTTTTTCTAACCACTTTGGCAACGTGGGTGTCAAATGAGAGGTCGCTGTCTACTTGGGTCCTTAGATCTCTGATTACTTTTTCCATACTCAGTGGGTTGCTGTCTATGTGATAATTTGTGGGTACTTTGTTTTTTCCAAAAGGGATGACTATACATTTTTTGGCATTTAGTTTAAGGCCGTGACTACGGCACCAGTTGTCCATTTCAGTGAGGCCTTTTTGTAGGATGTGTGTGTCTGCTGGTATATCGACTATGGCACCTAGTTTGCAGTCATCTGTGAACTTTGTCAGCCACAGCCCTCCCATGTTTGCTTTAACATCTGAGAAATAAATGCCGAACAAGAGGGGGTCCCAGGACAGATCCCTGTGGGACACCACTTGTGACTGGCTTTGAATCTGACATTGCTCCAGCGATTTTAACTTTATGGGTTCTGTCCTTTAGCCAGTTTGCAACCCATCTAGTGACATAAGGGTTTACTTTTAAGCTGTTTAGCTTATCTATGATGCCTGAGTGGGGTATTGTGTCGAAGGCCTTAGCCAAGTCCAGGTATGCTGTATGGACTGCTTTGCCCTCATCAATGGCTCTAGTGACTGTTTTGAAAAAGTCAACCAGGTTTAAAAGGCAGGATCTGCCCTTTACAAAGCTGAACTGGGTGGGGTCAAGTGTCTGTAGGTCCCCTATGTCTCTGTTTATGAGTTCCATAATGATTCTTTCCATAGCTTTGCAGACCAGGCTAGTTAAGCTTATGGGCTGGTAGTTTCCAGGGTCTGTAGAGGCACCCCCCCCTTGTGGAGTGGGACCACTGTTGCTGTACGCCAGTGTTCAGGTACATATCCCGAAGTAAGGCTAAGGTTAAATAGCATTTTTATGTGTGGGTTTAGCTCCTCTTGGAGTTCACGTAACACGCACCCCGGGATACCATCAGGTCCCATTGATGCTGTGTTTTTTGCTTTGTTTAGGGTGGTTCTCACTTGGACATCTGAGATGACAGGCAGATTACATTCAGCTGGGATAAGTATTTCTTCTTTTGGGGTGAAGGAGGGGAGAAATTTGCACTGAACCTGTCAGCCAGAATGTTAGCAATATCTGTGGGTTCAGTGTATTTTTGTTGTTGTGAACCAACTCTGAGCATATCTGAGGGTTTCACCAGGTTTCTAACATAGCTGAAGAAGGCTTTGTGGTTATCTTTAGTGTCCTTAGCGATTTTACACTCAAAGTTTGCCTTGGATGGTTTTATGAGAGAACGTAGTTTTCTGCTAATGTTGATCAGAGATGTCTTCCCTTCATGGGATTTCATTCTGACATGCAGTAGCTTCCTTCTTTTGTTATACAATTTGTTTATGGCTGAGGTCCACCAGACATGACGCTTACATTTGGTGGAGAGGGACTTGGATTTGTTTGGGATTGCATGATCCATGCATTCTTGGAGATGTCCATAGAAAGCATTTGTGAAGGATTCAGCATTGTGGGATGTGGTATCCACTGGCACAGTGGGCTTAAAGGATACCATCTCAGTCTTAAGAAGAGTGAAGTCTGCTTTTGAGAAGTTTTTCACTGTGGTCTTTTGTGCTGGGGGTGGAGGTGGGATATGTATATCCAGGGTGATTAGTTTGTGGTCAGATCTCACTAGTGAGGGGTATACTTCCAGTGTGGAGCATTTTGTCCCCAAGTTTGTGATGATCAGGTCTAGTATATTATATCCCCTAGTGGGAGAGGTGACTAGTTGTTCCAGTGCATTTGAATTTATGAATTCCAGGAACCTTTGGGCTAGGGTATTAGGGCTAAAATAATGTACCCAGTCTATGTTTGGGTAGTTGAAGTCTCCCAGTATGATGGTATTTTGTGATACATTCATATCCTCCAATGTCTTCAGGAAGGCTGAGTGGGGTTCTTGAGATTGGGAGGGTGGTCTGTAACATGCTACCAGTTGTATAGCAGTTTTGCCTATGGTTAGTTGCACCTGTATGGTCTCTGATGCTTCATGTGTTGCTACTAACCTGGAGGTGTGGGTGTCCTTTATGAATATGGACACACCCCCTCCCTTTGTGGTTCGGCCTGGGTTTTGGGGCCGAAAAGCATGATCTGAGGTATAGCCTGGTAGCACTGGGGTGCTCTCAGGAGCCTTGAATCAGGTTTCAGTTACTGCACAGATGTCGATGTTCTCCATGCTGAGGAGTGCATCAAGTGCCTGCATCTTGAGATTTAGACTTCTGGCATTGAGCAGCATTACCCTTAATTTTTTTCCATTTTGTTTTCTAAGGAGGTGGGTTTGTCTTTTGAGCCTTGCCTAAAAAGGCACTATGGGGTGGCAAGAGCCTTAGCCAATATCCGGAAGCCCAGTGGTGACAGGTGTAAGCCATCCCTTGCGAAGCAGCATGGCTTGTCCAACATGTCATCCCAGGCAGACAGACATTGGATCCCCTTAGAATGACACCAGTACTTGAGCCAATTGTTAAAGCTGATCATCTTGTCTTTGTATTGTGGTATCATTCTTGGTGAGGGTAAGATGCTGTTCAGGGTCAGGGTCATACCAGCCTGGGCTACATAATCGGAGAGCTCCTCTATGTCTCTTTTCATGTAGTCCAGGAGGTACGTCTCAGGTCATTCACGCCAGCATGGACAATGATGGAGTCATAGTTGTACTTGCTTTGGAGTGACCTGAGTGCGTGTTATGTGGCGGATCCTAGCTCCCGATAGACAGCTCACAGTCACCTTCTCCTTGTTCAGCCTGGTCAGCGGGACATCAGTGTGTCTGACTATGGAGTCACCTATTACTAGTGTATCAGGCAAGGTGTTTGGCCTTAAGGGCTGTGATTGGTCGACACACTGATTTATTGAAGTATGTGTTGCATGTGTTTTGTTTTGAGGTGGTGGATTTTTGGATGTCTGCTTTGGGAGCCTCTGTTGTTTTGGTAAGTTTTTATTAGAGCCTCTGAGTATGTCTTTGTGTTATGTGTTTGGTTTGCAGTTGTGGTAGGTCTATGTGGGACTGGGATTGTTGTGTGTGTGGTTGCCATCTCCTCCTGTCTGGTCATGCCAGCCATGAGTTGAGAGAGTTCAGCCTCCAGTTTGGCTATATAGTTGCATCTCTCACATGTATTTGTGTTTGTTGGGAGGAGAGGGTTGTCTGTGTACATGAGACAATTGTAGCATTGTCTCAAGATACCCAGATTGACCAGCTGAACTGGAGACGATGCCAGTAATCTACCACTCGACATGCTAGAACAGTATAAGGGAGTGCTGTACCTTTAAGGGAAGTGGATATTCACAGGGGTGGTAAGTAGATGTAGTGCTTTACTTAGTACGAGAGTGCTTACTTAGTAGAGAAGTACTGAGAACAAGTGCTAGGCTTATAATACAGTGAGTAGTCTGGCTATACTAAGAGTAGAGCTTCCTTAAGGGAAAATTTGAAGAGCAGACTTGGCGGAGCCAGAAAATGTTTAATCTTGTTTAATCGGCGCTGCACGCACGACCGCGCAAAGCTGTGCAAATGCGTAGAAACACACAGAAAATGCAGAAACAGTGATAAATTAGTTACACCGGCTGGCACACTTTAGTGGGCAGCCTCCACAGTTAAATTAAACAAACAAACAAGCAAACTTTCGATCAAATTCAACTAAAATGTAACTTTAAGTGCAGATTTTCAAATAATGAAGCAATCAGTTAAAAAACAGTTCAGGCTAGTTCAAGGCAAGCTACAGAAGCTATTCCAAGTGAAAAAAAGCAAACATACTTAAATCCAGAAGGTAGTCACTTTTCTGAGTTCCCTGCTGCTAAGACCACTCTGTAAACCCACGTGGAGCTTGTCTGAGCAGTATAGCCAGAAAAAAATGCCCAAAGGCGGATTTTAAACAGTGAACTACAAAAGAGCTAGAAATGGTCCAAAACAACCAATTACTACAGCTTCTTGTGCTGAGGTCACTTCCCCAAGGACAGGTAGGCTGCTCAAGGCTCCCCACTCCCACTGGTGAGCAAAGAAACTTCCTTCTATCCAAGTAAGGTAATGGACAACACAGGAACTACACCACAGCCCAGAATACAGCAATGCCTGTAAACTGGTCTAAACTAGTCGAGGAAGGTGGGAAAACAAGGATTATTTTTTGTTGTTTTGTTTTTGGTAGAAACACACAGAAAATGCAGAAACAGTGATAAATTAGTTACACAGGCTAGCACACTTTAGTGGGCAGCCTCCACAGTTAAATTAAACAAACAAACAAGCAAACCTTCAATCAAATTCGACTAAAATGTAACTTTAAGTGCAGATTTTAAAATAATACAGCAATCAGTTAAAAAGCAGTTCAGGCTAGTTCAAGGCAAGCTACAGAAGCTATTCCAAGTGAAAAAAAAAGCAAAGATACTTAAATCCAGAAGGTAGTCGCTTTTCTGAGTTCCCTGCTGCTAAGACCACTCTGTAAACCCACGTGGAGCTTGTCTGAGCAGTATAGCCAGAAAAAATGCCCAGAGGCGGATTTTAAACAGTGAACTACAAAATAGCTAGAAATGGTCCAAAACAACCAATTGCTACAGCTTCTTGTGCTTAGGTCACTTCCCCCAAGGACAGGTAGGCTGCTCAAGGCTCCCCACTCCCACTGGTGAGCAAAGAAACTTCCTTCTATCCAAGTAAGGTAATGGACAACACAGGAACTACACCACAGCCCAGAATACAGCAATGCCTGTAAACTGGTCTAAACTAGTCGAGGAAGGTGGGAAAACAAGGATTATTTTTTGTTTTTTTGGTAGAAACACACAGAAAATGCAGAAACAGTGATAAATTAGTTACAGAGGCTAGCACACTTTAGTGGGCAGCCTCCACAGTTAAATTAAACAAACAAATAAGCAAACTTTCGATCAAATTCGACTAACATGTAACTTTAAGTGCAGATTTTAAAATAATGCAGCAATCCGTTAAAAAACAGTTCAAGCTAGTTCAAGGCAAGCTACAGAAGCTATTCCAAGTGAAAAAAAAGCAAAGATACTTAAATCCAGAAGGTAGTCACTTTTCTGAGTTCCCTGCTGCTAAGACCACTCTGTAAAGACACGTGGAGCTTGTCTGAGCAGTATAGCCAGAAAAAAATGCCCAGAGGCGGATTTTAAACAGTGAACTACAAAAGAGCTAGAAATGGTCCAAAACAACCAATTACTACAGCTTCTTGTGCTGAGGTCACTTCCCCCAAGGACAGGTAGGCTGCTCAAGGCTCCCCACTCCCACTGGTGAGCAAAGAAACCTCCTTCTATCCAAGTAAGGTAATGGACAACACAGGAACTACACCACAGCCCAGAATACAGCAATGCCTTTAAACTGGTCTAAACTAGTCGAGGAAGGCAGGAAAACAAGGATTATTTTTTTGTTTTTTTGGTAGAAACACACAGAAAATGCAGAAACAGTGATAAATTAGTTACACAGGCTAGCACACTTTAGTGGGCAGCCTCCACAGTTAAATTAAACAAACAAACAAGCAAACTTTCTATCAAATTCGACTAAAATGTAACTTTAAGTGCAGATTTTAAAATAATGCAGCAATCAGTTAAAAAACAGTTCAAGCTAGTTCAAGGCAAGCTACAGAAGCTATTCCAAGTGAAAAAAAAGCAGAGATACTTAAATCCAGAAGGTAGTCGCTTTTCTGAGTTCCCTGCTGCTAAGACCACTCTGTAAACCCACGTGGAGCTTGTCTGAGCAGTATAGCTCCAGGTACATGTCCAGGACTCAGAGTTAAATGTTTTAAATGCAACCAGTGGGCCCATGTAGCATATAGATGTCTACAAGGGAAGATGGGGAACAAAAGGTGGGACAGCCAGTAAGTGGGAATGACAGAATACCAGCAGTGAGTTGTCTGGAGACAACATGGGTGCCCAACTACTATGGTTATATCTTATCTTAGTAGATTGGAAAGAAGCCACTGCTAAGGGATACACAGCCTCTGACCTAACCAATGTAAATCCTACAGTGGTTACAGAGGAGCACTACTTTCCTGGGCAGTCTACTCCAGTCAGAGCTTTAGGAGAGACCCCATTCCAAATACCTTTGGGTAGGGTTCACCTTGACTGAAGGATTGAAAAGGAAGCAAGCAAGTAGGTGTGTTTGAGGATATCCCTGCAGATGTCCTGATAGGGAATGATTCTGATAAGACAGTACTTTTTGTGCAAGCAGTTACATGCACTCAGGCTTGGAGCCAAGCATTTGGGTCTGGGACCTGGAGGAACCCAGATAGACTGCAGATTTGAAGCCAGGTCTGGTGTGGGGGTTACTTCAGCGAGGGATCTACTCTGTGGCAGTGAGACTGAAGGTGATTCACATCTGCTTGTGGGTACTGATGTTCCCTTGGACAGAGTGACTGCAAGGCAGAAGTGAGTAGTAGTACCCAGGCTGACAGTGAGGCACCGCTGTCAGAGAATACCAGACTTCCTGGGAGGGTTTACAAAGAGACAGTTGAGACAGGGTCAGCTCTCAGACCCTACATTACAAAGCCTGAGGGAGGTAGCCAGTGACATATTCAACAAGAGAAATATGGAGCACACTCAGGTCTTTATCCTTCTATGCCAGAGATGAGCAAAGAATTATATATCTGAGTATGGCAGACATAATTGAACTTCGCAAGAATGGGGGCAAAAATAAATGACAGAACTAAATAAGTTAAACTCTGAAGGCATCACAAGAGGGTATATTATATATATATAATGGAGATTAGAGAAATTAGCAGATTGCTTCAGTGACTGATATTTCAATTCACTGCATGCTTTATTTCTAAATACATTTACCAGAAAACAAAATAAATTAAAAAAGTGCCTTGTCAATTGAAATTGATGATGAATTTTAAGTATTAAGCCTCACTTTGTACTGTTTTTATTTTTTTCATAGTAATATGCTGCTGTATCATAGATAAATATCTGGGACATAAATGTAGAATAAAATTAAAAAACACTGATCATATTAGAAATTCAGATTTTGTTCCTTAAGGAGCTGGTCAGGGGTAATATGGTGGAGCAGCACTAGGGTCAGTGAAACAGATGATCAAGGAGGGGATTCTGAGACGTGAGTGATGGGAAACAACTATGGTGGGAAGCGCTACAAAGAACAAAACAAAACAAATTATTTATTTATTTGTTTACATTTCTTTACTGGGATAGTCCTCTGGGCCAAGATGAGCCCATTTTCAGTGGAGACCTGGGGAGAAAAGCTCCAAACAGAGTATAACTCTTACACAGTAAAACGGAATCATATGGACAAACATTATACATAGCTATAGAATCATAGAATCATATGTAAATTTTAGTGAAGTTTTGCTCAACTAATTCATATGACTGAAACTCAAACTGTAAAGCTGTGCAGTGAAGACTTAACTTATTAACTAAACCGAAGTATAGGAAAAATGATATTGAAATAGTTTGTAGGATAATGTTCTTTCCAATCCACTTCTCACCTTTTCTAACAGGTTCAGCTGAATTTGCACCCAAGTCCAATGTTGATACATACTTGACACCAAATTAAGGGAATCTTCAGCAAGACCAAGATTGTAAATAAAACATGAGATAGTTGTAAAGTGACAACAGGTTTAAACAGAAAGTGGCATTTTATTAATTCACTTATAGTGTTAAACACAAAATTTGAAACCTTAAAAGCTGGTAATATTGCTTTAAAGAGCACATGATTCAACTGGGCATTACAGCAACACTTTGCCAGACGTCTTATCTCAAAATAACTACAGTTTCTTAAATTACTTTAAAAGATTTATTTTTGAATAGTGTGAAGAAAATAGCTTACCATGCAGACTAATTTCTGTAGTGGAGAAGGCACTGCCCCAAACAAACCACAGCTCATCTCCGTGATCACTTTTTACAAAATCTGGCTTGCTGTCTCCATAAAAAATAGGGCGATGTTGAAATTCATACAGATACACTGGGTTGCCAGCATCTTAAAGAGAGAAAAGGTATTCTTTAAACAGAATTCAGACTGAGACTTTGTATTCACCAGTCTAACCTATACAACTTTGCTTTTCTATCATTCTCTTCTGGCATGCTGTCTTGCAGGAGGCTATTATCTAAAGCATTTTGGAAAATAATCCTAGTATCAATTAAATCATTTTAAAATATAATTTTTGAGGTGAGCAGACTGTTCATCTGACTTGAATTACATTATGAAATACAAATAGTTCACTGTAGGTGTAGTAACACTGTGGTGTTAAAAATGTCCATGTTGCAGCACAGCCTTTTAGAATGCTACCTAATCAAAAGCTTCTATTGTGCAGGGTGGCTGCCCATAATCTCACTTTTTGTGACACATAAGCTACTACTTCATATGTGCTTAAAAATTATATTTTACTGTAAAGAGTGTGGCAATCCCTCAGATAACCACAGTGACAGAAACAGACTTTTTCAGCTTTCACTTCCTTCCAAATTACTGATTTGTACATTTTTATCATTGCACAGTGATGACTTGAACAGTATGCTGTACAAGATTTGTTAACTTCTGTTATCTTGATGCTGAGGATTAAAGCTATGAGCCGTAACTGAGCTTCACCTTTACTCCTGAGTTTTACACTCCCAGTCTCCATTTCTCTACTGTGTGACTGAATACATTCAACTTTTGTATTTACTGACAACAGCCAATGAAAGAGGAGAGAGAGGGTAGGAAAATTCTTCAGACACTTAGCTCTGTTGTAGAGTGGCTTGGAACTATCTCAACACAATCACACCTGGTGAATTAGCTTGCCAGTCACTCCTCTCACAATAAAGAAAGCAGTATTTTTGCCTCGGGATGAAAACAGCATACATATATTTTAACCAATAATCATGCCACAGACTTGATTGGAGGAAATGACCACATGTTTAATATGCCAATCAGGTGGAATCATGTTTCAAATCAAGGCCGGCTCTAAAATTCAGTGGCAATCATAGACCAAATCAATACCAATACCAATACCAATATCATTGATATTCAGATGAGCACAAAGGACAGACTTTTGATGGGAGCAAAAATAATAAGCCCAAAATGCACTGCACACAGTCCCTATAAAATGCTCAGCTGAAACTAATGGCTGAAAGGATCTGCAACCAGCCAATAGTCCCCTGACCACATTCAGCTAACACAAGTGGCTGAAAGGATTTGCAACCTATTTATTTACTGGCATTTGTTTACCTGCAAAGTCCACTAGGCCAAAAAAGCCAATTTTTCAGTGGAGTCCCGGGGAGAAAAGCTTTAAGATAACAATATACTTATATAAAGTTTTAGGAAGTTTCCATAAAAGTTTTCAAAAAAGATCAAGAGAATTGCAAAAATGAAATTGGTAGAATATATACAGTACATAATAAATTGTAGGAAATAGAGTTGAAATAACCTTATACTAACAGTAAAGTAAAACATGTTCATAATGCAGACAATAACAACATGACACAAAACTAGGCAAAAGAAAATGCTGCAGAAATTATATCGTTAGGAGCATCATGGAATGCATGTGAATTAGGCATTGTATAGAATAACAAAGCATATATATATAGAAAGGGATAATAGGTGTAATTTGAAATATATAGGGGAGAAGGAGGGAGGAAACAAAAAAGAGGAAATGAGGAAGATGACGGGGAGAAAAGGATATGAGAGAATGAAGTAGAAGGAATGTGGAAAGAGGGAGAAAGAAGTTAGGGAATAACAGAAATGCAGGAGGAAGATTTAAGTAGCTAAAATTACACTAGGAATTAAGAAAGCAACAGTTGGAGCAGGAAGTAGATAAAAAAACAGTTTAATATTCAAAGGGAGAATTAAGTAATGGCAGAGGAAGGAACTGAACAGTTACATGTCCAGTGGGACAGGAGATGATTGTGTAGTGCAGTTTTGAAGATAAGAAGGGCTTCATTGTATTCAGCTAGATGAAGGCAGATTATTCCATAATCTGGCAATGTTTCAAGAGTATAATAACTGACCTGCAGATGCCTAGGTTTATGAACTTGAAGAAGATGATGGTGTTCAGATCGCAGCGACCTGATAGGGTTGTACAGTGTGAGTAGAGAGCTAAGGGCAGGACAGTCTTGTGGTTGGTGAATGAGTTTGTGTATAGTTGTAAGCTGAAAGAGTGATAGGTAGAGGGAGAATTCCAGCAATTGTAATTTCTTTAGGACAGAATCCCAGGCTGTGGACCCTACCCTGCTTACTATATCATGGGATGGCTCACCCAAAGAGGGTCAAACTCTCTGAGCCTGCAACTCCCCATGTCAGGCCTACTTTCTTGCAATTTAAGCCTGTCATTCTGTTAGAAGATCATGTCTTGTCTGACAAGTCAACCCCCCCCCACCCCTGCAAGTGCATCTGACAGCATTTCTATTGCTTTCTTAAGGTTACTCAGAAATAGTTGGGTTCCCAAAGGTGACAAGTGAAACCAATCATTTCTATAGATTTCTGGTAAACTGATATTAATATTAGACTGGTGTACCCCCTATCCTCCTAGTTCTGCAACTGCTACCTAAGAAATCTGTTAGTGAAATATTTAACCCTGTCTACTGCTTTGATATGTTTTCTCCCACCAGATTGGTGTTTGGATTATATATGACCACACTATCTTTGTATTTGGCTACTTCTGTCTGATTGATTCCAACCACTGCTTTATTCTTCCTTTGAGAGATACCACTGGATTACACATAACACCCCCACCCAAATTTAGTACAGTAATGTTTGGCTCTGGGAATGATTCAGCATATTCTGTCAGAGGTGTCAGTAAATGCCTCCACTGCATTCCTCGAGTGCCATTGAACCCAAAGTTCTTCCCTGAATCCCAGATTTCTTCCCCCAGTTTTGCCCAGTTCTTTGGCCATGTCATACACAAATGAATCAGTTTGTTCTTTTTCTATTGATTTATATAAAAAAATTGCACTTTATTCATCTGCTTTTACTGTATTTGTGTTTCTTCCTACTTTATTACTGGGGCATTGACTACAACTCCGATCTGCGATATATAACAATAAGTATCCTTTTCTGTGCATTTAAAGTGTTTTTTTGATTGTATCTGCTTTATTTTCTGAAAAAAAAAAATATATATATATATATATATATACTTGTTTCCCACCTTTCTAAGCTAGTATAGTCCAGTTTTCAGGTTAGTGCTCAATTCAGGGCTGTGTTACAAATCTCTGTGTTTGCCCATACCTTACTTGGATAGAAGGAAGTTTCTCTGTTCACCTGTGAGAGAGAGGAGCTTTGAGCAGCCTATCTGTCCCTGGAGGAGTGGTTTCAGCCCAGAAATTAGTAGTTTATTGGCCATTTTGGGCTAATTTCTATCTCTTTCATTTCCCTGTTATAAATACCGCATTTGCCCAGTTTTGCGGGCCGGGCAGCTAGGGCAAAACTATTCCCGGGTCCGCAAAGTCTCCTCTTAGATTTTTCCCTTGGAACTAGACAAACTTTCAACTTAAGCACTCAAGCCATTCATTTCTCAGCCAGGCACTTGCTCAAAACTCATAGCAAGCACTTATAAACCCTAGCGCTAGACCCTCCTGTACTGTACAGAAGGACAAGGCTCTCTAGTCGCCCTTACCAGCCATCCAGTAAAACAGTTCACTGTACCTATCCAGGCATGTCCAAAGAGCAGTTTCAGGTGTACTGTCCAGTCCAACTGGTGAATCTGGGCATTTTGAGGAAATGTTACAACTGCCTCATGTACACAGACTTCCCTCTCTTCCTACCACCAAACACTAATACATGCGAGAGATGCAATTATACAGCCAAACTGGAGGCTAAGCTCTCTCAACCCAAGACTGGATCAGACAGTCAAGAGGAGAAGGGAAATACTTGCATCACACCACCAGTCTCACATAGACCCACTAAACCAGCACCGGCAAAAAACACACATAAATACATGAAAACATACTCAGAGGCTCTAAATAAAAATCTGCAAAAGCAACAGAGACCTCCAAAGCAAACATCCAAGCAACCTTCACCCCCCAACACAAACCATGAAAGATATACTTCACAAAACCAGCGTGCCATGCAATCACAGCCCTTAAGGCAAAATAACATACCCAACATACTAGTAATAGGTGACTCTATAGTCAGGCACATTGACGTCCCACTCACTAGGCTGAATAAGGAGAAGGTTATGTTAGCCTGTCGGGTGCCAGGATCCGCCACATCACACAAGCACTCAGGTCACGCCAAAACAAGTACAAATATGACTCTGTCATTGTCCATGTTGGTGTGAATGACCTGAGCCGCACTCCCTGGACTACATGAAAAGAGACATGGAAGAGCTCTCTGATCATGTAGCCCAGGCCAGTATGAACCTGACCCTGAGTAGCATTCTGCCCTCACCAAGAATGATACCACAGTATAAAGAAAAAAATTCTCGATTTCAACAATTGACTAAGTTTCTGGTGTCATTCAAAGGGGATTCAGTGTCTGTCCGCCTGGGATGACATGCTCAACAAGCCACGCTACTTCACTAGAGATGGCTTGCACCTGTCACCCTTAGGCTTTTGAATCTAAACAACACACCTGATACACTTGTAAGAGGTGGCTGTATCATCAGGCACACTGACGTCCTGCTCACCAGACTGAACAAGGAGAGGGTCATGGTGAGCAGCCTGTCGGGCGCTAGGATCCGCAACATAACACAAGCACTCAGGTCACTCCAAGGCAAGTACAAATATGACTCAGTCATTGTCCATGCTGGTGTGAATGACCTGAGACGCACCTCCCTGGACTACATGAAAAGAGACATAGAGGAGCTCTCTGAGCATGTAGCCCAGGCCGGTATGACCCTGACCTTGAGTAGCATCTTACCCTCACCAAGAATTATGCCACAATATGAAGACAAGATGATCAATTTCAACAATTGGCTTAAGTATTGGTGTCATTCAAAGTGGATCCAATGCCTGTCAGCCTGGGATGACATGCTCGACAAGCCACGATGCTTCACTAGGGACTGCTTGCACCTGTCACCCCTGGGCTTTCAGATATTGGCAAAGGCTCTTGCTACCCCCATAGTGCCTTTTTTAGGCAAGGCTCAAAAGACAAACCCACCTCCATAGGTATCACAAGGGATAAGAAAGTAAGAGTAATGCTACTCAACGCCAGAAGTCTAAACCTCAAGATGCATGCACTCAAAACTCTCCTTAGCATGGAGAACATCGATATCTGTGCAGTAACAGAAACCTGGTTCAGGGCTCCCGAGAGCACCCAGCACTACCAGGTTATACCTCATACCATGCTTTTCGGCCCCAAAACTTGGACGAACCACAAAATGAGGGGGAGTATCGATATTCATCAAAGATACCCACACCTCCAGGTTGGTGGCAAAGCACGAAGCATCAGAGACTATCCATGTGCAACTAACAGTGGGTAAAACTGCCTTCCAGTTTATAGCCTGCTACAGACCACCCTCCCAAACCCAGGAACCCCACTCGGCCTTCCTGAGAACACTGGAAAATATGAAGGTCTCTCCAAACACCATTATATTGGGCGACTTCAACTACCCAAACATAGACTGGGAGCATTAGTCTAGCTCCAACACCCTAGCCCAAAGGTTCCTAGAATTTATAAACTCAAATGCTATGGAACAACTTGTTACCACTCCCACAAGAGGGGAAAACATACTGGACCTGATCATCACCAACATGGGGACTCTATGCTCCAGACCAGAAGTGTATCCCTCACTGGTAAAATCAGACCATAAACTAAACTCACCTCACTGGATATTCACATCCCGAACCCACCACCTGCCCAGAAAACCACAGTGAAAAACTTCTCTAAAGCAAATTTCACACTCCTCAAAACCAAGGTGGAATCCTTCAAAGCCCCCGGGCCTGTGGAAAATACGGCCCAGACCACAGAATCCTTTACAAACGCATTCTATGAACACCTTCAGGAATGCATGGATCATGCGATCCCAAATAAAACCAAGACCCAATCCTCCAAAGGCAGACGTCCTGTCTGGTGGACTCCAGCCATAAACAAACTATACAATAGAAGGAGGAAGCTACTAAATGATAGAGCAAAATCCCAAAAAGGGAAGGCATCACTGATCAGTATTAGCAAAAAACTACGGGCACTCATAAAAATATCTAAGGCCAGCTTCGAGAGAAAAATTGCACAGGACACTAGGGATAATCACAAGGCTTTCTTTAGTTGTGTTAGGAACCTGGGTGGTAATTCCCAGATATCAGAATTAGTCCAAAATGACAAAAAATACACCGAACCCACAGACATTGCCAACATCCTAGCTGACAGGTTCAGCACAAACTCCCCACCCCACCAAAAGGGCAAATATCTATCCCAGCAGAGTGCTGCCCCATGAAATCTCAGATGCTCAGGTAAGAGCCGCCCTCTCCAAAGCAAAAAACACAGCATCAATGGGACCAGACGGTGTCCCGGGCTGCGTCCTACATGAACTCCAAGAAGAGCTAAACCCAAACATAAAACTACTGTTCAGTCTCAGCCTTACTACAGGATATTTGCCCAAAGAGTGGCGTACAGCAACAGTGGTCCCTCTCCATAAAGGTGGTGCCTCAACGGATCCTGGAAACTATCGCCCCATAAGCCTGACTAGCTTGGTCTGCAAAGCTATGGAAAGGATCATCATGGACCTCATAAATAAAGATATTGAAGACCTACAGACATTGGATCCTACCCAGTTCGTCTTTGTTAAGGGCAGATCCTGCCTCTTAAACCTGGTTGATTTCTTTGAAACAGTCACCAAGGCCATTGACGAGGGGAAGGTGGTCCACACAGCCTACCTGGACCTCTCAAAAGCCTTCAATACAATACCCCACTATGGCATTATAGATAAGCTCACCAGCTTAAATATAAACCCCTATGTCACTAGATGGATTGCAAACTGGCTCAAGGATGGAACCCACATGATTAGAATTGCTGGAGCCATGTCAGACTCCAAACCAGTTACAAGTGGTGTCCCACAAGGCTCAGTCCTGGGATCTCTCTTGTTCGGTATATATTTCTCGGAGGTACAGGCCAACACGGAAGGACTGTGGCTGACCAAGTTCGCAGATGACTGCAAACTGGGCACCATAATCAACTCTCCAGCCGACACAAGCATCCTCCAAAAGGGCCTCATAGAAACAGACAACTGGTGCCAGAGCCATAGACTCAAGCTAAATGCCAAAAAGTGTATAGTCATCCCCTCTGGCAAAAACAAAGTGCCCACAAATTACCACATAGGTGGTAATCCATTAAGTACAGAAGAAGTAATTAGGGACCTGGGGACACAAGTTGATAGCAATCTCTCATTTGACAACCACGTGGCCAAAGTGGTTAGAAAAACATTTTATATAGCCCACCTAATCATGAAGGGATTCACATCTAGATCAGGGAGGTCATCGTGCCTCTTTACTCATCCCTCATCAGGCCCATAATTGAGTACAATGCCCCTTTTGGGATGTACCTTACCAGACACCTGCAGCAACTGGAAAGACCCCAAAAGTACCTCACCAAGAGTATCAAAGGGCTCAAACAGATGCCATATGCTGCCCGGTTAAAGAAACTCCAGCTCTACTCAGTGGCATACCGCCTGTTCAGAGGCGATCTGTGCCTGACATATAAAGCCATGTCCAACCCAGAATTAATGGACATGCTGCACCTCAGAAAATCCAAATCCCATTGAGCTACCAGCTCGAGAGACTTGAACCTCAGCACTGAAATAAATAGGACATGCTGGAGGGACAGATTCATAACCCAGAGGCTCCCTTCACTCTGGAATAAAATCCCAGTCCAGGTTAGGCAGAGTCCCTCATTGACTTTCTTCAAGAGGAATCTTGATGAGTGGATGGGAGATCGTAGGTTTACCCCGGGTATCACTTCTGTGTCACTATTAGACAGAGGCACAGTATACTAACCTCGAAAAAGGGCAGAGCAAAATAAATTTAAAATGGGTGGCGAAAGCCAAACACATTCTGGCTAGGCTTATAAATGCCCTAGGGCAGATAGCCTAGTATGAACCTATGAACCTATAATACTGGCCAAGGCTCTTGCCACCCCCATAGTGCCTTTTTTAGGCAAGGCTCAAAAGACAAACCCACTGCCATAAATACCACAAGTAACAAAAAGCTGAGGGTAATGTTACTCAATGCCAGAAGTCTAAACCTCAAAATGCACGCACTCGAGGCACTCCTCAGTATGGAGAAAATCGATATATATGCAGTAACAGAAACCTGGTTTAAGGCTCCAGAGAGCACCCCAGCACTACCAGGCTGCAACTCATACCATACATTTCAGCCACAGAACCTGAACCAAAATACAAAATGTGGGGGCGTATCCATATTCATCAAGGATACCCATACCTCCAGGTAAGTGGAACAGCATGATGCTTCAGAGATCATCCACGTGCAACTAACAATGGGCAAAACTGCAATTCAAATTGTAGCTTGCTACAGATCACCCACCATGACCCAGGATCCCCATTCCACGTTTCTGGAAACACTGGGAAACATAAAGGTCCTACCAAGCACCCTAATATTGGGTGATTTCAATTACCCAAACATTAACTGGGAGAACTACTCAAGTACTAACTTCCTTGCCCAACATTTCCTAGAATTTATAAACTCAAATGCCCTGGTTCAACTGGTCAACACTCCCACCAGAGGTGACAGCATACTGGACCTGGTCATCACCAACATGGGCAACCAGTGTTCCACACCGAGCGTCAACCCCTTGCTGGTTTTGATCTGACCATAAACAAATCACTTTGGATATCCACATTCCGCCCCGACCCCTGAACAAGGAAACCACCGTGAAAAACGTTTCAAAAGCAAACTTCACGTTACTTAAGATCGAGGTGGAAAGTTTCAAAGCCCCCATGCTAAAGGATAACACTGTCCAAACTGCAAAATCCTTTACTAATGCATTCTATGGGCACCTACAAGAATGCATGGATCGTGCTATCCCAAGCAAAACCAAGGCTCACTCCTTCAAGGGAAGGAAACCAGTCTGGTGGACTCCTGCCATAAACAAGCTATACAATAGAAGGAGGAAACTAGTACAGAAAAGAGTAAAATCCCAAGAAAGGAAAACATCCCTGATCAGTATCAGCAAGAAACTACTATCCCTCATAAAATCATCCAAGGCAAGCGTCGAAAGAAAAATTGCCAAAGACTCCAAAAATAACCACAAGGCATTCTTTAGCTGTGTCAAGAATCTAAGTAGCAATGCTCAGATCCACTCGGAGTTAGTGCAGAATGGCACAAAATACAATGAATCGACCGATATCGCCAACATCCTGGCAGACAGGTTCAGTGCAAACTTCACCCCCCTCTCACCCCCAAAAGGGCCGATAACCATACCAGAAGAATGTAGAGTCCCTGAAATCACAAGCACTCAGGTTAAAACAGCCCTCTAAAGCAAAAAAACACAGAATCAATGGGACAGGACGGTGTCCCAGGCTGTGTCCTACATGAGCTCAAAGATGAACTAACCCCTCACCTAAACACACTGTTCAAACTCAGCCTCTCCACAGGCTATGTACCCATAGAGTGGTGCACAGCATTTGTTTTTCCACTCCACAAAGGTGGAGCCACAACAGACCCCAGGATCTATCACCCTATAAGCCTGACTAGCTTGGTCTGCAAGGCTATGGACCGCATCATCATGGAACTCATTAACAGAAACATTGGGAACCTCCAAACACTGGACCCTACCCAGTTCGGCTTTTTTAAGGGCAGACCATGCCTCCTAAACTGGGTAGTCTTCTTTGAGACAGTTACCAAGGTTATAGATGAGGGAAAGGTGGTACACACAGCCTACCTAGACCTCGCAAAGGCCTTCAACACCATTCCCCATTCTGGTATTATAGACAAGCTCACCAGCCTGAACATAAAACCCTACATCATAAGATGGGTTGCCAAATGGCTCATGGACAGAACCCACATGGTGAGAGTTGTGGGAACTAGGTCCGACTCTAAACCGGTTACAAGTGGCATTCCCCAGGGCTCAGTCCTAGGACCCCTCCTGTTCGGCATATACTTCTCTGAGGTACAGGCAAGCACAGGAGGACAATGGCTGACCAAGTTTGCAGATGACTGCAAACTAGGGGCTATAACTGACTCTCCAGATGACACAGACATCCTCCAGAAGGGTCTTACTGAGACGGATACCTGGTGTCAAAATTATGGCCTCAAGCTAAATGCCAAAATGTGCATAGTCATCCCCTTTGGAAAAAACTAAGTACCCACAAACTACCACATAGGTGGTAGTCCCCTAAATATGGAAGACATAATAAGGTATCTGGGGACCCAAGTAGATAGTGATCTCACCTTTGATAATCACATTGCCAAAGTGGTTTGAAAATCCTTCTACGTGGCCCACCTAATCACAAAAGGGTTCACATCCAGATCAAAAGAGGTCACTGTGCCCCTCTACTCATCACTCATCAGACCCATCATAGAGTACAATGTCCCATTTGGGATGTACCTTACAAGACACCTACAACAGCTGGAAAGACCACAGAAGTACCTCACTAAGAGGATCACTGGCTTCCAACAGATGCCCTATGCAGCTCAACTGAAGAAACTCCAGCTGTACTCTGTTGCATACCGCCTACTCAGAGGTGATCTCTACCTGACATACAAAGCCATGTCCAACCCAGAAATGATGGACATGTTCCACCTAAAGAAAACCTTATCCCCCTCAAGCCACATGCTCTAGGGATCTAAGCCTCACTACAACAATAAATAGGACATGCTGGAGGGATAGATTCCTATCCCAGAAACGTTCCATGCTTTGGAACAAGATTCCAGTCTACATTAGGCAGAGCTCCTCGCTAACACTCTTCAAAGAAACCTTGACGAGTGGATTGGAAACAGAAAGTTTACTCTGGGGATCACTTCAGTGGATCTGCTGGACAGAGGCACAGGGAACTAATCTAAGGGGGCGGCGAAAGCCAACACATTCTGGCTAGGCTTATAAATGCCTTTGGGCAGATAGCCTAGTACCTACCTATGAACCACAAACACAAAGCACTTTAACTAAACCAATCAAATAAATCAAATAAAATCACATGGTGAGGAATTGCCATGAAAGGAGAAGATACAAAGTATCAAACTACAAAAGGAGGGGGCATGCCTTGAAAATGTACAAAAAGATTCATAAAAAAAAATCAATGAAAAATACTTTTATGTAAAAACTCCATTCACTCAAAAATTATATTAGAAAATTAATCCTTTGGAAACTCAGATGGCTACACACAAAAGGAACTATCTGTGTAACGGATGAAACTTCAGATATGGTTTTAATGGTATGGTATCATGTAAACTGTAGCCTTTGTTAGCCTGTAGCATAATTATACACCTAAGTTCATCTTCTTCTTTCCGATTAATTATGTCACCCATCCTTACATCTTCCTTTACTACTTGTAAAGCTAATATCACAAACTGATGGGATTGATCACTCTTTACAACATGTTTGGCCAAAGTTTTCTTATTATTCAACATTCTAATATCATAAACGTGTTCACAAATACACTCCCATAAGGAGAAGTTTTTTTCTCACATAAAAATAGGGGCAAACAGTGCACATCACCAAATGAACTATATTAGTCGTAACACAAGTGGCAAAAACATGTGTGAAATTTTATAATTTACCAGTAGAAGGGTGTCAAAAAAATGATCATCAGTATCAGTATATTTACAATGATTACAAGCTCCGCAGCAGGGAGTTTCTGCATGATCTGGTCTAACAGCTCCATCAGTTCTCCTATCTCTGTAACACAACAACTGCTTAAGTGATTTCTTATTCTTAAAAAGGAATTGGTTTGGGACCCCACAATTTGTTTGACAACTTCACCTGCTAATAGTGTATGCCAATTCTGTTTAAAAATGCCACAGATGTCTCTGCCATCAGAAGAATTAAAAACAGAGATAGCTAACCTATGATGGATATTTCGGATGAAGAACTACTTGAAGTATTGTGCATGGCTGACAAGTATGATTTGGCTCTACCAGTCCTATCTATTCTGCTGGGTGCTAATGACTTATTAACTTCATCTGCTGAATAACCTCTAACTATCAAATTTCTCCTAAACTCAGATAAATGTTGTTCAAAGTCAGCATCAACACAATCCAGGCATGATATCCTCATGCTCTGTCTTGTAACTATATTCTTATAAACATGTCTGGGATGCGTACTCTCACTATGTATTATATGGTTCTTCATACATGGTTACCTAAATAAACTCGATACAAAACTACCATCTGAGTTCCTATGTATATGCACATCCAAAAATTAAATTTCAGATATAGAAGTGTTCATTGTAAAAAGGAACTGCTTATACTATTAGCAGATTAAGCTATCAGACAAGTTGTGGGCTCCCAACTCAAGTTCCCCTTTAAGAATAAGAAATTGCAGTTATTATGATATAGAGATAGGAGAGTTGATGGAGCTGTTAGACCAGATCATGCAGGAACTCACTGTTGCGGAGCTTGTAATCATTGTAAATATATTGATACTGATCATTTTTTAGACACCCTTCTACTGGTAAATTATATAATTTCACACATGTTTTTGCCACTTGTGCTATGACTAATATAGTTTATTTGGTGAGGTGCACTTTTTGCCCCTCTTTTTATGTGGGAAAACAAATCACTCCTTATGGGAGTGTATTCATAAACACATTTATGATATTAGAATGTTGAATAATAAGAATGCTTTGGCCAAACATGTTGTAAAAGAGTGATCAATCCCATCAGTTTGTGTTTTTAGTTTTACAAGTAGTGAAGGAGGATATAAGGATGGGAAACATAATTAATAGGACAGAAGAAGCTGAACTTAGGTGGATAATTATGCTACAGGCTGACAAAGGCTACAGTTTACATGATACCGTACCATTAAAACCGTATTTGAAGTGATATCCATTACACAGGTAGTTTCAGTCCTTTTATGTGTAGCCATCCGAGTTTCCAAATGATTTATTTTCTAATATCACTTTTGTGTGAATGGAGTTTTTACATAAAAGATTTTTCTTTGTTCTTTTTATGAATCTGTTCGTACATTTTCAGGACACTCCACCCCCTTTGTAGTTTGGTAATTTGTATCTTCTCCTTCTGTGAAGGTTCCTCACCATGTGATTTTATTTGATTTATTTGATTAGTTTAAAGTGCTTTGAGTTTGTGGTTGAATTAAGGATTTCAGGAAGCACCATTAGTGGCATGAAAGCGCTTATTGATTTGATTGATGTTTTATGTCGTTTGCTTTCTTAAATAGATTGGTTTTATTTCAGTCATACTTTGCATTTTATGTATTCTCTAAATTGGTTTATAGCTTGGAGTTTGTCCCTAGATGTCAGGACTCTCTTCAGTATTAATTTTTAGTCTTTTAAAATATCCCTTACAGAGTTTTGTTTGCATTTATTCATGTTTTGCAGTCAATCCTTCATCAATTCTAAAATATTTATGTATTCTCTCCTGCTCAAGCTCCTTTATATCACATTCCTGCTCCAAACTGATATTTTCTTGGTGCTGCAGCTTTCCTGCTTTAAATGTTGCTTTTGCACATTTATCAAGACCAAATGACATTCTTTTATAATCTAAGAAAGTTTTGACCACTTGCAGTTATGCTTTCAGCTCCTCACCTGATGGACTATACAGTTTTATATCATCCACAAAGAAAAGATGAGAAGTCTTTACAGTTTGTTGTTTTCTGGGAGCCAAATTGTAACTATAACCTAATCTGTTAAGAAGACAGCTTAATGGGTTAAGAGCAAGACAAAAGAGCAGTGGTAACAAAGAATCACCATAGAATATCCCAATTTGAGTTTTTATCCCTTGGATAATAGTTTGTCCTTTATCATGATTTAGCTGCACAGTGGTTTGCCACTGTTTCATGGTCGCTATAATGTAATCAATCAAAATAGGGTGCGTCTTATACATCTGTAAGCACTCCTTTTACCCATGAATGTGAAATGCTTTTTTTTTGTAATCTAGCCATGCCATACTTAAATTATTCCCCTTTTTGCAATTCTCCATTATGGCTTTATTTAACAACAAATGATCCTTTGTTCCATATGGATTTCTTTTGTTACCTCTTTTTTTCTAGTGTCATGATGGAGTTTTCTTCTAAATTACTGTAAATTCTGTCAGCATCAGTTCCAGTATATTGTTTATACATCGTCAGAAGACAAGTTAATGGCCTACAGCTTTTAGGATAACTTGAAGGTTCACTGTTAAGGAGGAGTATCATTTTTCCTGCTGTTAATCAGGTTGGTGTCAGTTCAGTAGGCGCATATAAGTAATTCTTATTCAAGGCTGAATCTTTGTGTAAAGATGTTAATACTTTTAGCCAGAAATTAGGTAATGCATCTGGACCTGGGGTTTTCCATTTAGGAGCTTTTCTTAATTTTGTTTCCATTTCTCTGGCCACTATTTCATCACATTTCATACCCTGTACATTTGAACTTCTTACTGTTTCTTTTATTTCTTCTATCTATTCAGCATCGTTGTTATGTTCTACAGGGTCTTCATAAATATTTCTCCAAAAAGTGTCTATTTCTTCTCTTTTGGTGGTGCTTCTATTCCTTTTGCTTTGTTTCCCAATTCTCTATAAAACGTTTTGGGTCATCAATGAATTAATTATTTTGTTCTTTTGCTTTATATTTATCTGTGTATCTTCTAAGTTTTTTCCACCTATGCTAATATCTTTAGTTTATTATTTGCAATAGTGTATAATAGCTCCTAGTCTATTCTGATACTGCACATTGCTTTTATTATGTGTATCTTTCTAACTATTTTTCTTGATCTGTTTCCTCTTATATAGACTTCTAATAGTGACACTTCTTGTCTTAATTGTTTTATAGTTTTCTCTATTTGATGCTTCCATGATGGCATCTGATTTCTTCCCTTCTTTTCCCTTATTGCTCTGTATTTTTATGGTAAGACTTTCCCTGTTATTAATTTAGCTGCACAGTAATATAACCTATTTACTTCTGTTATATCACATGAATTTCTGTTAATAGCCATGATTAGTGCACTCATCTGTTTTATCAGATTTCTAATATTTTGGGTCTTATTGACTTTATGTAGTCTATTTCTTTCATCCATCTTAATATGTCTATCCATCTCTATTAAATCAAGCAACTCTTCCCTTAGATCATTTTTTCTAAACTGAGGGCACATTCTTTGTTCTCTGTTTCCTGCAGGCATTGTACAGAAAGTTCCAGCGCATATTCCTGTGACTTATTCTCTTCAACTGCATCCTGTATCATCCATTGCGCTTTCATATGGGAATGCCTATAACTCCACAACATTGACTGTATCAGAGTTGCCACTGTTTCCTGCTCCTTCCCTTGCTGTGCACCAAATTGCAACTGATCTTTTGTATTGGTTTGTTACTAAAGGCTCAAGAGTATCTTCATGTGGCAACTGATCAGATGCTTCCTGGTCCACCTGTCTCTCCTTAATTTGGGGATTCATTGTTCCATCATGCTGTGACCTTACCAGAGTTGGATTTTGTACACTAAATCCATCACTTTGCATGTAATCCATAACCTCAGTTTCAATTTCTTTAACTTCTCCATTACTAATCCTAGTTTCTACTTCCCCCTTTGTTTTCTTTTTTTGTATTGTGAAATTTTCCATATCCAGTTGCCTTTGCCTGTATTTGTCTTCAAATATATTTTGTGTTGCTTTTTTGTATTTATTAGTTTTTGATTTCTCCTTTGCATAAATATTGCACCATATTAAATCTCTTTTTCTTTCCCATGCCCATATTTCTTCTTCAAATGTCTCCCGCACCACCTGTTTCTCCTTGCTTTGGGGACTCACTGTTCCATTATGCTGTGACATAACCTGTGCTAGACTTTCTACACTTAATCCTTCACTTCACAGGTATTTCATAACTTCAGCTTCTATTTGTTTAACTCCTACTTTACTCATCTTTTGCTCTATATTCGTGCGTTGTGATCTTATTTTTCATATTGTGAAATTTTTCAGATCTGGGTGCCTTTGACTGTATTTCCCTTCAAATATCTTTGGAGCAGCTCTTTTGTATTGATTAGTTTGACTTTCTTCTTGACACAAATATTGCACCATATCAGATCTCTCTGTCTTTCTCATGTCCATGTTTCTTTTTTTATACCTTTCTCCATTGCTTCTTTTCACAAATGGACTAAAGTTTCTTGCTCTATATAGTGTTTGTCATGGATCTGTTGTATTAATGAACATAAATTTGTATTTGAAGCTTTTGACAGTGTTTCTTGTGAAGCATTTTTCTTTCTTCTAGTTCCTCTATTAATCTTTTTGAATATATTCTATCTGAAAATTCTAAGCGTCTTGCGTAATGGTAACAATACATAATGTCTTCCTTATCTTCATTAGTCCACTCTGTCATCGTTATGGCTCTTTTTTGGCCTGTCAGTTTTTGTGGTTTTTGCAGACTACTTCTACAACAGGGTGACCATCCTCCCCCTGATCTAACCCCATTGTGGGAATACTTCTGTGTCTTCAGGATCATACACTGCCATTTTTGCTAGTCCTGCCACCAGTGCACATACCAGGATTGAGCACACTGCTGTCTTTTTAAAAATGTTTATCTTACTACTGTCCATGATATATGCTATATAAAATGCAGTCTATATATCAGTGTCATAATGGTGAGAATTTGTAAAAACAGGGTCCACCTCGTAAAGGTACTCACCAAGGCTTGAGGACGAATTCAATTCCAGCAACTACTCTCTTTTGCTTGTTGATTTTATCATCTATCTCTCCATTTTGATCCCAGAATTTCACATGTCCAATTGCTGTATGATACTTGTCATGTAGTATTTGTAAGCAAGCAGCTGTCCATCTTTTCAAGAATATGCCAATACCTAGTTGTTCTAATTTGATGACCAGTGTTTTGTGTATGGCCCTATCAAATGCTGAAGTTAATTTTATATAAATTATATATCAGCACAATTTTTCATTTATAGCTGTTATTATATTATTATAAACATCATGTTAAAGGTTGTTATAGATCTATTTTCAACATTGCATGTTGATATATGGTTTCAAGGCCCAGTTTTTCCATTTCTAACAATAATTTATCTAAAATAACCTTCTCCATTATTTTTCTACAACATGAAAGTAAACTTATGAGTCAATATGAATCTGGGTTTGTCCCACTCCCCTTTCCATTAAAGATAGGTTTAACAAGTACATTCTATGTGTATGTAAGTGATGTATTTACTGCACATCATCAAGTCAAGTAGCATCAGAAATACTCGGTCTAGAGATCTAAACTTCTTCTGCAGTATCAACAGAACAGTTTGGAGGGACAGTTATCTCTCACAGAGGATACCAGTGCTGTGGAACAGACTCCCATCCATATAAAACAAAGTTAATCCCTGTCCATATACAAGTGCAACTTAGATCTATGGATGGGGAACAGAAGATTTACCTCAGGACTGCCCCCTGTACTACATGTGGAGAGAGGCATCTCCTAAATCCTTTATCCTGTGCATGGGTCCCCTCCAGTTATCTGTGATATGACCCCAGTTATTCCCATTGGGGCAATATCTAATTATCAACCAAGGGATGGGTAAGACCAATCTGCACTAAATAGACAGGTTATTTCAACCACAAAAAGGTAATTGACTAGGCTTAAAATGGCATGCAAGGACAGCTAGCCTAGTACCTACATATGAACCTATGCCTCCAGTCTTGAGGACTCTCCTCATATTTAAATGACCTAGTGAATAAAGATATACTAGTACTGTAAGTTCATGCCCAGGTGTTCTCGGGTCGTTACTGCTATTCTCATCTAATGTCCGTGCTTTGGGTCCAGTTTGCATAGTTCTTTTTCAGTATAATCTACTTTGGTGTCAGTATCTGAGGTTACCTGGATGTTACTAGGACAATGTATCTCCTCCTTTCTGGACCCAAACTGCTTTGCTCAATATTTTGTAAATATATCTATAATATGTTGTGTTGAGTAATTTTTAGAATCTATACACGGTTTATCATTTTGTATGTCTTTACTCGTACCACATCTTATGTGTCCATAGAATGCTTTCTTATTATGCTTAATATCTTTATACAAGTTGTCTTGTTTCACACCATGTTTAATTTATCTGTCCAGCATGGGTGCCGGAACCATAGAGCCAGAGGGAGGGAGAGCCCCCCACTTTTACAGCTGCAAGACTTGTCAGGAAAAATTAATGAAGTGGTGTTTTCACGCTAATGTGGATTCGCATGTGGAAGTTAAACTAACTAAACTAGCTGTTCTTGTTCTCTTATTGCTCTGTGTTACAGGAGTTATCCTGCCGCTGTTCTGTTGGTGCTGCCAGATCCAGAGTCATGCCAGTAAGGAGAGTTTTGTTCTTTTATTTGCAGAAGTGTGTGTGTGTGTGTGTGTGTGTGTGTGTGTCTGTGTGTGTGTGTCTGTCTGTGTCTGTTCTGAAGTCTACACCCATACTACCACATGTGATTCAGGGGGTTGAGTCCATAGCTCTCAACTGTTCAGATTTTCACAGAATATTTGGCTCATACATTTGGTCTGTTCCTCTTAAAATTTGTGGTTTTCTGGCAAATCAGTTTGAACTGAATTCACTAAAGAATGATAGCCCTTTAAGTTTCAGTCTTCCTATCTTTCAGGAAACACATGGTAACAGAAAACACTTTATTTTAGCAACTTTCTAAGATTAAACAAGCAACATTTAAAATGTGTCCCTGGTTTTAGACCTTTGCCCCCCCCCCCCAACAAATAAATTTTGGCTTTTTCCAGATTTCTTGTGCTGTGAAGTTAAGAGATTTAGTTGAATGTCAAGTGGATTTTACAAGGAGCTGAGAGCTTCATGGGAAGGGAAGTTTAGTGCTACTTATGGCAAGTTATTTGCATAGTTAGTAGCACAACAGGTAGTATACTTGCTTTTGATGCAGAAGGCTGTGGGTTCTACTCCCACAGTATGCAGATGGATCGCTGATGCTATACTGTGTTGTACTTTAAAGGGAGTGGAGGCTGCAGTCCTATGAATGTCCTCCTTTGGAGGAGTTACCTAGTGACTATTCTTCTGTCATCAGTTTGCCATCCATTCCCCATTGCTCATTTTTTTAATGTAACATAGGCACTTTATTCTTCAAGGGCAACAGGCACTTTATTTGTAGATGAAACAATGAAATATAAATTTGTTTGCTTGTATTATTCTCTTCATTGGTTACAAATCCCTTTAATGTGGAATTATTTAGATGACTTACTTCTGCAGAGATTTTACATATTTACTGATTTTGGTGGATTGTAATGACAGATGTTTGAGTGGCCTTTTATGGTTGAAATTTTCTGAAATGGGTAGTTTTGTCATTATTGGTTCATACATTTTGTTTCATTGCTTACTAGAAGACTGTTCCAAATTACAAATTTAAAGAACATTTTAACAAATGGTGCTGTATTATACAAGAAATATAATTTAATACAATCAGGTTAATACAATCAAGAAGGTGAATCAAAGAATGCGTACATGTATGCTTGCTCACAGGATGCAGGAGATCAAAAGAGGGGAAGAGACCAGTCACCAATGGAGTCCCCCAGGGTTCAGTGCTGAAACTTTTACTGTTTGGCATATACATCTCAAAAGTAAAAGGAAATACCAAAGGGCTTTGGCCGACTAAGTTTGAGATGACTGCAAGCTAGGAGAAGTTATTGAATCCCCAAATGACTTAACCATCATGCAGGAAGGTTTGTCCCAGACAATAACTGGTGCCAGAATCAAGAATTGAAACTAAACTCCAAGAAATACATTATCATATCCTTTGGGAAGTCATCTACTCCAGGGAACTGCCAAATTGACAATGTCCCCTGAGAACTGACCCACTTGTTTGGCATTTGGGAACTTGTGTGTACAGTGACTTAACTTTTGGCCAATATGTGCCCAGAGTCATAAGAAAGTCTTTCTATATTGCACAGCTTATAAACAAATTGATTGTGACTAGATCTAGAGATGTTATTGTCCCCCTTTACAAAGCCCACATTAGGTCAATAATTTTGTATAATGCCTACTTTGGCATGTATCTGTCCAGATCCATGCAACAATTGGAATACCCACACAGATACCTTACTAAAAGGATACAAGTCCTAAACAATAGCTCTTGCATGGACCACCTCAAAGATTTATCACTATACTCAGTATCCTACAGAGTGCTTAGAAATGACATGTCTGGCATACAAGGCATTGTCCAACCTAATGCAGATGGACCTACTGAACATCACCAAGTCAAATGGCATCAGAAATACTCAGTACAGGTACCTAAACTAAATGTTGTGGAGAGATAGATATATATCACAGAGGCTACCACTGTTCCAGAACAGACTATCCATTCAAGTAAACCAAAGCTCATCCCTGTCCATATTCAAATGCAACTTGGATCTAAGGATGAGTAATAGAAAATGTACTCTAGGATTGCCCTTCATGCCACTAATGGATAGAGGCAGTTCCTAAATGCTGCATCCCTTACATGGATCCTCTCAAATTATCTATAGTATGATCACATTTATTCTCAGGCAGCCTCAGTGGTGCAGCGGTTAGTGTTACTGCCTCACAAGAGGTTCTCCAGTTCAATCCTTGGCTGGGGTGCCTTCTGTGCAGAGTCTGCATGTCCTCCCTGTGGTCGTGTGGGTTTTCTCCGGGTGCTCCAGTTTCCTCCCCCATCCCAAAGACATGCTGTAGGTGGACTGGACGCACTAAATTGGCCCCAGACATGAGTGCATGCATGTGTGTGCTTCTGTGTAAGGTTGGGAGCCGGGCTGGCAACTCGACACCGGTAAAACCTCCACTGCCAATCATGAACAGACAGGTGATCTGCTGTGGTGATCCCTAACTGGGAAAAGCAGAAGAAGAAGAAGATGACCACATTTATTCTCACTAGGTCTTATATACAAGTAACAGCCATGGGATCGGTAAGGCCAATCAGGAAATATTAATTCAAGCACCAAAAGGGAAATGGGCAAAGCTTAAAATGCCCTTCAAGTGAACCTATGTTGTGGTAGTAAATAGTTTTAGAAAACTGCCCTTTTTAGATCACTTAGTGCCCCTCTCACTCTCCGCCCCTCCAGCCTTCAACAGCTGTCGGCACCTATGCTGTCCAGCCTGTTTATTTCAGTTTTTACAGTTGTAGTGTCATCATTTTTTTCATTTCTTATACTTTCAGTCTCTCAACTTAGTCAAGTATCTTGTTCTTGTGGAAATATATCCTCTTGATATTGTGTGCCTAGATCTTGATGTTAAACACTTTGTTGATGTTTTTGTATTCAAGCAATTTCTCTTTCAAAACTTTTCACATTCCTTCTGTATTTCTTTTTCAATTAATGCATCACTCAGTTCGTTTTACATAGTGACTGTTTTGCTTCCATATAGTCTGTTATTATCTTATGTGCATTGGTTTAGATTCCAGTTTGGCAGAGTTACCTAGCAATAATTTAATCTTTATAACCCCATGATCTCTGCACATCAGTAGTGGTAAAACCTGACATGATGCAAAAGTCATTACCTATTTCCCTACTAATGCTGTAGAATCAATATTATTCCAGTCTGTTTCGGGTAAGCATAAGCCCCCAGCCACTATTATTCTCCCCTCTTGTTTTTCATGCAAGAAATACATGAATTCCTTAAGGTAATCAGCACTTGACTTTTGTGGCCTATACATTCCATTTGTTCTACATTCCAGGGCCGTCTTTATTGTCAGTGTTACAGTCTACAGTATTAGTGTTATAACTGAACATGTAATAATCACAGGTCTCATAACAACCATTAATTCCTATCATAACATCTCTACCTGCTTTTTGTTAGAATGTGTGTTACTGTAAAAGCATATATACCCTGATAGAGCTGGTTTCCAGTCATTGTTCTTTAACCAGGCTTTACAAACAATAACATCAATTTTGTGGGAGTGTAGCAAATTTTCCAATAAAAACCTTATTATTAATGCTCCTAGCACTAACAACCATCAGTGATGCATCAAATGTTGCTATCTGTGAATGTTAAACTTTCAACCTGGCAAAAATCCTGTAAAAATCTTCCCAGGTCTTGACAAGTGCATACCATCTGTTCTAAAGATGTGTGCCAAAATTAGTCTTGGATGCTGCACACATTTCCATTTTTTAAAACAGGTCTATTATCATGTAGGTGTTTACTCAAAAATATTTTCATTTATGCTAACCTGACTCTCCCTTCTATATATGATTTGTGAAAAATATATCCTAACACCTGTACAAGCTATGCTATCTAAGAAGGCTGTAAGTTCCCCACTAATAGTCAGAAAGTCCTTACAGATGAGATCATTTGTACCATCGTGAACAAAAATGGATCCATACTTCCTATCATTAAGGCATTCTAAGCCTTTCTCAGATCTTGTATTTTTGTTACTGGCAAGCATAACACTATTCAATGTTCATTATCTTCTCATCAAATGTAAATATCAGTTCCTCTAATAACTAAATCTTTAACTACAAAATATATTTTCTGACCAGATTGGAAAAATCTTCAGCTTCTTATTCAATAATATCTGCTCTGTCAAGTGTTACAAAGAATGATCTTCTTCACAATTAATGTTATTAATACCGCTGTTTTCATTGCTTATTATATTTGCAAACATACACTTCTCATTTGGCTGGCTTTGTACATCCACAGCTTGAGTCATGTTGAGAACTTCAGTCTTTCTCTTTTTTTCTTATAGTAATGTTCCTCAATCCTTTTGAGTTTAATTTAGATTTCTTCGTTTTTACCTGCCCCTTGCCTTTTTTCTGCATTCTGTTTTGGGGAAATTATGCCTTTTTCTGTAGACCAAAGTTTTTCTGACAGAAAAATGTTATAATTCCCTGTATTCTGCGAGTTACATTCCAAAGCAGTGTCCTATTTAATATGTATTATCTTCGCATTACAGACATTTATCAGTTTATTTTTCTTCCTTGTTATTTGTTGTGAGCTTCTTCCTTCCTTTCTTTTTTTGTTTTCTTCTGCATGCTCTGAAACCTCAGATTGCGGAATACTTCTGCCCTGAATTCTGAAGTCGTCGTCAGTAGTATCGTGTATAATTGAAACCTCAGATTGCGGAATACTTCCGCCCTGAATTCTGAAGTCGTCGTCATTAGTATCATGTATAATAGGAGCTGATTGATCTTTACTGTCAGTCGATACTTCCTTTCCTAAATGTGTTCTGTTTGCATTTTACCTAACATTATTTATCTCATCAGTCGAGTTATTAATATATGTAACAACAGTTCTCCAAGCTGTGCGAACTGCATAAGTGCAATCGTCATTAGTAAGTCTAGATTTACTACTAATAATGGTAAGCAAATCATCCAACTTTTGACATGAGGAATCCAGATCACCAGTGTTATCACGTTACCTTTAAATATACATAGCGTTTAGTACACTGTACAAGACACTTGGACTTTAGCAAATCATTAATGGCGTACTCATTTAAGGAATCCATTTTCAGCTATAAATGAATAAAGAATTCAGGCAAACGAACAGTCAATCACAAACTGACAAGGGACTGTTTCAGGTAAGTTCACATGTTCTCCTTTTGCTCTCTGCTACCTAACCCTCTCAGAAAGGTATATCCTGAGATGTGTACTGCGGATACATATACAGGGTGACATGCCTGAATTATCTCCATTTCCTCATCTCCCATTTAACTTACCCCTTTCCTTGTAGCTCATGTTCTAAATCTACTGCAACAGTTCCTCTGCTGGGACCCGCCTTCTCGAAGTTTTTAAAATGCCAATGAACTGGTCCAGTTTTTCCTCAGTTCCCTTTCAATTTTCTGTTGGTGCTCCTAACCATCTCTCCATTATATTGTGCCCTACCCTGGTTACCTGGGCCTACTGCTAGTTCTCCAGTCTCCATTACTCAGTCCTTTCCTCATTGTATCTGCTTGTTCTTCTCTGCATCTCGTATGCATGTTATTCCTATCCCTTTTACGTCCATCCCTACTGTTGTCTCCTTTCCATATGCTTTCCCATTCCATAATTTCCTCACTGACCACATTATTAATTGGCCACTCACCTGCAGTAACATCTGTATCCTGAATTTTCGCAAGTATCTTCCACATCCATTTGCCTCATCCAGGCTTGAACTCAGCCATTCCTGATGCCAGTGGCTCAGTTATTTCTGATGCACTAACTCTGCTGTTTCTGTTTGCACCACTGACGGCTTTTTTGTGGACAAATCCTATCCAACATCTCTTTGTCCTTCACCCTAAGTAGTTCCTTCAGTAGCTGCTCAAAGTCATCTGTCTTGATACTTTGTGATCACCTTGTGAAGCAAAAACAATGGGAGTCACACTTCCCTTTCCAGCATCAAACTACTTGCTCCATTCTTTCAACATCAAATCACTTTAGATGACCAGCTGCCCTAAGTTTTTTTCTTTCATGCTGAAATCCCTGGCCTGATACCCTTCTCACTATATTTGTTTGCTTACCTGAAGAGTTCACTTTTTCTGGAGTTATGTCAAAGCACTACCTTGCTGTAAATAGCAACTAGTATATTCTTCTAAGACAATCATGGCATGCCCTAAGCATAATTTGATTTACTAGCCCATAGTTTTCAACTCAGATGCTGCCTATGCCTGAGCTGTGCCTGCCCCTTAAAGACAAACCATATTCTATGCACCTTTTTATTTACTTTGTTCCTGTTTGCCTTGACATATGTTCGGGCCACACTCTCCATGATCGATTATAAACAAAGCACTTTATATACATATACTTAAAATCTATGTTTTCATGCAACCCTAACTTACCCTGGCTTAAGGAAATAAACAATACATATTTATCCCTGGCCTAAATTATGAGCAATATGGCCAGTCTTCAGACTTGAATGATTATGCATATTCAGCAACATACATTAGATTGGGATTAGCTGTCTACTATATGTAAAAAACAGCCATCTTTAGCAATAAGTCAGTCCTGACCACTCCTCAGACTTGACTGATTATGTAAATTCAGTGACTTATTTCTGCTTGATATATAAAACAAGGTATATAAGCAATAATACATTTTTTCATTCTTTAAAAATGATGCCCATTCAATATTGCAGGCAACATAATCAGGAATGATTTTTTTTAAATCATTGATCCACTAAACATATACACAGTTTGACAACCTCAATTAACAACAATTACCATTTTTTTAATAAGACTCTTACCTGACAAGCACACAACTCCTTCCCTTCAAAGACACTAGTAGTGTTCACTCTGCCCTTATGTTCAGTTTCCCCCATTCCCAAAGCAATAAGAAGTTTTCCACAAGATACTTTTTTATTTGTTTAAATATATGTATTAAGATTTTACATAACCTCTACATTCACTGTCATTAAAAATATAAATGTCTAAAGGCCAGTGTTTGTTAGACACCAGCTATCAGTGCAAAGTGCTTTCCAGCATTGTCTACACTTTCTTTTGATACCATTGAGTACCAAAAACAGTTATTAATTATTAACATATGACATATATTCATAATATTTCTAGGCAGTAGCTTACATTGCCTCTGATCCCAAGCACCTTGTTTATCTAGGGTGCCATTCCTACCCTTTGTGATTTCTGGGCATGTGAACTGTTGTTCCACAATGTGTCCAGAAATTTTGGAGCATTATGGTAGCTTCCATATGATATATATATATATATATATATATATATATATATATATATATATATATATATATATATATATATCATATCTGGGTCACGTTATTAACAAAAATATTAATATGGCTCATGTGAATAATTTGACATAAGAAAGAATCACATTTTTCACTTACTGACCAGTCATTTTGCCCAGAAGCCATTCCTGTTCTGTGTGCTGGCATGGCCTGTAAATTATTGCTTTACAATGCTAAGTAGACAATGGCTGACATATTTGAATAAATATATGATACATACACATATTTATATGTTTTATTACTAAAAAAGTAAAACTTTCTGCAAAGCAGGTGGTAGTAAGACACCAGATGTCATTGAGAATTTTTCCAGCATCTTTTTGATCAATATAACACACACACACACACACACACACACACACACACACACACACACACACACCTAGATTTCTCAAAGGATATACCAGATGAAGCCTAAAATTAAAAATAAAAGAGATGCAGACTACATACTGGCTGGAACTTCTATAGAAATGTCATTACTACAGCAATAATTTATGGCAAGGTATGCATAATTATATATTCATTTTCAGTGTGGTTTACTACTAGCATAGATCGCAAATGCCCCTGATTTTACAGAATGTCCCTCATTTGTCTCAGAATTTAGTTTTTTTTCTGGTAAAATATTAAGGACTGTAGTCAGTTAATAATAATAGCAGGCATTTTCTTTTCGGCCTTTATATTCTACTAAAAATATATAATGTACGCTAAGACAAAAATCACATTGCATAAAGGAAAAAAAACTATTTATACTACACTGAATGAAATGGCTAGGTACTATAATTTCAGCCTTCCTGTAGAAAATATAAGCTAATGCAAAGATTGGTTATTCTAGCTACTTTCCAGATAAAAAAAATAGTTATACTATAGTGAAGCATTACGTACTTTCTTAGCATTCATTTCAGTGTGGTTACCAGAAACAAAGCTCTCACCTCTCTAAATTTACAGAATATCCCTCCTTTACTTCATTCTTTTTTTTTCTTCTTCTTCTTTTTTTGTAAACTATTGAGAACTGCAGTGACAGTCAATAAATAATAGTGGCCTTCATATCCTACAGAAAACTTACACCACAACAAAATCATTTTTTTAGCTCTTTTCCAGTGGGGAAAACAAGTATACTGTAATGAAGCACCAGGCTAGGCACTACATCATTTCTGTGTACTTATCTTCTCACTGCTGGATCATAGCACCAATCAGTTATGTTTGTCACACTGCAGTTCCCGCCCACTTAATTCTCCATGGTTATATGTAAATAGTGTTGGAGCAAGACCAAGGCGCAATGCAGGAACTTAGGAGCTGTTGTTTCTACTAAAGATGCCTATTGTCACATCAGAGCTGGTCAGCTGAGCAACCAGGCAAATGTCAGACGTCCATTAATCTGAGATTGTGATTCCTGTTGTTTACAGCTGCTGGCACTGACCAGAAAATATAAACTTTTAATTTTATTTTATGTTGTTGGTATACTTTAAAAAAGCACTCATACTACTAGTTTGCAATATGCTGTTTTGCTTTTTTATCTGCATAGTGCAGAAGAAAGCAGGCAGTGCTCAGAGAGAGAGATAGAGGGTCTGTCCTACTTCTATAAGAATGGGGGACATTAAAATGTATTTTTATAAAATGTTCAATGGCAGCTTTACTTGTTCTCATTGTTATTTTCTAGATGCGCACTCACAGTATTACGTGACTATGATTATGCTTCTGTAACTGGTTCACAAAATGCTAAACCATTGCCTGAAGATGTAAAGTGGACAGGGATGTGAATAAAGCACTTTATTTTTGACAATATGCTGTAGGAGCCAATCGGGTGGCCACGGTGGTGGAGCGGTTAGCATTGCTGCCTCACAGTAAGAGGTTCTCCGGTTCAATTCTTGGTTGGGGTGCCTTCTGTGTGGAGTCTGCATGTCCTGCCTGTGGTCGTGTGGGTTTCCTCCTGGTGCTCCGGTTTCCTCCCACATCCCAAAGACATGCAGTAGGTGGATTGGACACTCTAAATTGGCCCTAGGTGTGAGTGTGTGCATGTGTGTGCCTTTTGTGGAAGGTTGGGCGCTAGGCTGGTAACTCAACACCGTAAAACTCCACTGCCAATCATGAGCGGACAGATGATCCGCTGTGGCGACCCCTAACTGGGAAAAGCTGAAATAAAAAGAAGAAGAAGAAAGCTGTAGGAGCCAATCGAGATATACCACAAATCTTGCTATAGGTGCAAGTGATTTAATCACTGCCTGTGAGCCTCCAAGACAAAGATCCTCTGGTTCATTATTCCCTGCCGTTCAATAGATAAACAATATATTTATTTATTATTTATTTCATGTGTGTTTACCGGGATAGTCCAACTGGGCAGTTGCCCTTTTTCAGTGGAGGCCCAGGGAAAAAGCCCCAACAGTTACAAGGATGTGACAATGTACAAAAATGAGAAGGAAGCAAATACAGAGAAATGTCTCATAGTACCGTATAGTTCAACTTCTACTGCCTCGTGCCTTCTGGAGAAAAGCCGATAAAACAGAAATGAAAACCCAAATCAACAATGAGAAAAATTACCCTAATTTCCCTAAATATTAAAAGTACCACAAGTTTGTAAACGCATGCATGTTCCAATAAATAACAGATTTAAAGCCCAAATGCCTGGATTTTCAAAATTCAATTATCTCCAAATTAAATGCTTCTGAAGCTACAAGAAAAGCTTTCAACATTTCCACCACAAACTAGCCCTGTGGGGTCACATATCCAAACTCTTACAGGCTTCCACGAGGATACCTGGCCAGAAAAAACATGGGGGGAGGAATTAAGGCTCAAACAAAACACATAATTTACTCCTTTTAATTCTACAAGCTGCCCTCTGGTGTTTCAGTTGCTAGCAGCTACCCAGCATGATTGCCCCAAACTCAAGCTTGTATCTAAAACTCAGCAACAATTGAACCAGTGGACAGTTCTTAGGTCTATGGGACATACTATCCCACCAAACTTATTAGGTCCAGCCCATGCCTTCCAACCTCTTATAATATTGGACAAAGACAAACACTGGGGGAGGGGAAACAAAGACCTGAAAGCTTGGGTAAACTTTAAAAACCTGCTCTTATAAACATGAAGTGTGGGCCAAACTCCTGAGCTAAAAATCTGGACTAAACACTGGTTTAAAAGCTATCTGTCAAATAGGCAACAATCTGTCCAATGGCAAAGTGTACTATCCCCGTTACTCCCAGCCACCATAGGTGTACCACAAGGCTCCATATTAGGCCCACTTCTTTTCTCCATATTTACCAGTAATCTCCATACCACCACACAACATGCTTCACTTATAAAATACACTAACGATTCAACTCTTATCTGTTCAGCTCCATCACTTCCCACCCTACAACAACTCACTCAGGAATCCTTTAGCTCTGTGGAAAGTTGGATCACTCAGATCCAACTTATCCTAAACCCTATTAAAGCCAAATTATTACTTTTCACCCCCAACAATCCAACAAAACCATTTCCACCCCTCTATCCTTCACTATCTCCTCCAAAAATGGCACTATTATCTCTCCCTCTGACCATACCAAACTCCTAGGCACTGAAATTGATAAAAATCTAGACTTCCACATTTCACAAACTATCAAAGAAGTCCATAAAAAAATGGGAACACTATATAGGCACAGGAAATCCCTCTCGAAACAAGCATGAATTACCCTAGCCCAAACTCACCTCTTGTCTACCCTAATGTATGCTGCTCCAATTCTTACGCAACTTAAAAAACTTAACCTTGCCAGACTTGTATCATGTTTTAATAAAATCGCCAAGTTTGCAAACAACTCCACCTTTAGAACCCACCATTGCCAGGCTCTAATGGAACTGCAATGGCTGGAACTTCCCCAGCTACTAACCTATCACCAATTAATCATTGCCTACATTGTGGTAACACATCCAGAAAAAAACCCTGCACTAGATCAACTTCTCACCCACTATAATACAAATCGTCCTCTCCGATCTTCTCACAAACCCCTCCTCTGTATCTCCAGGGCTAACAATACTGCAGGAAAAGCACTGTTCTCCCACTCCATAGCTAGAACGTGGAATAATCTCCCTCCTGCTCTGATTTCTGCCCCTACCTCTTCTCACTTTAAAAACTCACTTAGAACACACTTAAGGAATAAGTGGCTATGCCCATGTATTACATAAGTCCTCAAATTATTCCACTTATATACCTCACTTCCTACCATACCTACTGTAAAATATATTGCAGTCTAGGTCTTCTCCTAATGCTGATTGAATTTGTATACTTATTCTGTTATTAACCATGTGTAACTATTTTTTCCTGTATATATAGGTCTTGTTATGTCTTCTGCTGTATACTGTATTGTAACATATTGTTTGAAAATTCTCTATATACTGTATTTTAACATATTTTGTAAAATTTTACTTACTATGGAGCTTTCCTACCTGGGTCTCCACTGAAAATGGACATGTGTCCAGTCAGGCCATCCCGGTTAACAAATGTAAAATAAAATAAATAAAATAAAATAAACATTCACTTTTAATTCCACAAACTACCACTCCAACCAATATTCAGTTTCTAGCATCATTATATTCGTTAATATTGTTACTGAAATTTTATATACAAGAACAAACGCATTAACATAGCAAATCAAAAGGCTATTTACACAGGTGCTTACATCAATTCTTGCTATATACATTTATAAAATGAATAGCAGGAACTAGACACTGCAGATGAATTACCACAGAAGCTGAATAAGGTCCTACATCCCCTAACAATATGCAGTTCTGGTCTAAAGGTCCTCTGGTGGAATCGGTGATCATTGCAGCAGCAGCAGCAATGAAGAAAGAACTCATTAATGAGTCATTTGCTGTCCATTCCCTGAAATAGGAGTCCAGGTTGATCAACAAAAAGGAAAAGCTGGTCTATGCCTTGTGTTTATTTGCCTTGAGGGCATTCAATTATTTGACATGAATGAGCAGTTTCCTAAGGGACTTAGCTTGATAGATATGGACACTTTGGGTCAGATCATGTCTCAGAATTTGATGGCATAACTTCAGACCACCCTAAATATCATGCTGAACATCACAAACCCCTCCATGAATCTGTTTCACAATACAGCCAATGAAGCAGATAGGGTTGAAGGTACCAGAATTACTCTCAGACCTCATGCCTGGCTTCACCTGTGCAACTTCATGGACAACTTTAAGGCATCCTTTACAAATACCATCTTTGATGGATTTTCTTTTTTTAGAACAACAGTTAGAGAAGTTGATGAAGTACGAACAAGATGGGTAGGCACTGCTTGCCATGGATATTAGATCTGCTAACCATCAAAGATCCTTCAACAGGAATCAGAAGGGTTTCAAATCACTATTGTTTAAAAAATCACAGTCGGTTGTTTGATTCCTTGTCTGGTAGGGGTGGCCATGGCAGAGGTGCCCCTTTAATGGAAGTCAACCACATGCTTAAAGAGCTCATAAAACCCAGTTGAACAGAGGACTCTTCTCATGGAGGCCAAATCAGCATACCTTAAGGTTTGTCCTACCGTCTGTCTCTGGAAGCAGTCAGGAATGATTGTCTTGTTACCTAACTCTATGGATGGCCATTTCACTGGACAACTGGGTGCAGCATGTCATATCTAGAGGCCGCACAATACCATTTTTTCAAATGCCACCACCTCAGAAGCTACCGTTACCAAATGTTCCACCCCACCGATTTTCAGTGGCTGTTCAGGAATTCAAAAAAACACCATCCAGGATGTTCATCCAAACCAGAGAGTGTCAGGAATTTAATCAAGATTCTGTTTGGTGCCAAAGAAAAGCAAGGACTTCAGACCAATGGTGAATATCAGCAGTCTAAATCCTTTTGTGAAAAAAGACCCAGATCAGAGTGGTTACAGTGTCAGCGATTTTGCCTTGTTTCAGTAGAAACAAGTGGATGTGCTCCATAGACTTCCAGGATGCCTATCTTCACATAAAGATCACACAGGACTCCAGGAATTTTCTGCACTTCCACATAGGAGCCAATCATTTCAAGTACAGAGCCTGACCCTTTAGTCTCATCACATCACTTTGGGTTTTCACCAAGTGTATGGCAGTAGTCACAGCCCACCTGCAGCTAAATGGGATCTATGTGCTTCCTGACTATGATGAATGGCTCCTTGCTGCAGCAACCAAAGAGTCCTTACTGACAGAGATTACATTTTACAGCACTGTCTATCCTTTGGCATCTTCTTAAACTTCAGAAAGTCATAGCTTCAATCCACACAATAAATAATTTCTGTTAGATGCCATTTGGCTACAACTGTATGTTGCATTTATCTCACATCAGAAAGACAATCCTTTCTTTAACAGTCAGATTTTCATACTTTATCTGCAATGGGTCTAAGGACTCTGAGCCTCTCGGTAGTCATCATTTCCATGGGCCACTATGCCAGGCTACATATGCGGATAATAGACTCCATTTCAGGTACCATTTTTCTGACTTACTCATGGAGGAATCATTTGAACTGGTGCCTGATGTCCCCTTTTCTTCATTCAGGAAAGCCATTTGCTCTGCCCCCTTGATCTGCATTAGTAATCATAGATGCCACCCCTCTGGGGTGGGGAGTCCACTTTGAGAGGAAGACAGTTCAAGGAATTTGATATCAGCCAGAAGCAAGCCCTCATGTCCACATCCTGGAGGTGATGGTGGTCCTCCTAGCACCACAAGTATTTTAGGACATTTTGCCTTCAGATGTGATAGTCATACAGATGGAAAACATTTTGGTGGCCTGGTACATCAGCAAACAAAGAGAAACCAGATCTTACCCTCTTTGCAAAGAGGGCATGACAGCATGGCAGTGGGCACCGGATTCAATTTGCCTTGTAGTGGCAATGCATATTCTGGAGAAGTCCAAATGGCTTTCAGACAGACTGAGCAGACCTTTTCTAATGCCTCACAAGTTGCCCCTTAGTCCACTGGTGGATCAAGAAATTTTCAGTCACTGGGGCTAGCCTTCCTGCAACTTGTTCACCTCTCCATCTAACACCAAGATCAGAAGCTACTTTGCTCTAGTTCCCCGAGAGGGACTCTAGTCTGCTAGTGCCCCTCCCCCTTTACTGTATGTCTCTCCCTGTCTGCACCTTATTACCAAGTTCCTTCGGGGGGCTTCAAAAGTTAATTCTCATTGCGCCATACTGGTCCATATATATCTGATTTTCTCTGCTCAGCCCTCATCTTTGGAAGCCCTCTTGGCTCCTATATCCACAACTGGATCTTCTTTCTTACCCTTCTAGTCAGCCTCAACCAGACCTTCACAACCTCAAGCTAAATGGTATCTCCAGGTCCCCTAATGGCTAGTCATCCTTCCTTTTCAAAGAATGTAATATGAATTTTTTTCTCCTTCCCAGAAATAATTATTTCAGAAAATGTATAAAAGTAAATAGAAATACTTTTCTATTTGGGCAACCAGTCATGACTTAACCCAAGTTCTGTTTTGATAGGGGGTATCTTGCAGTTTTTTGTTTACTATTCTTTGCCAAAGTGTTGACTGCTATTTATAATTACCATCCTGGTTTCCAGAACAACACTTTAGACCTCCCATAAGCTGTGCAAGGTTTTCCTCAAAGGATAGTTTCTTCATTGACCACTTATTAAAGAGTCTCCTCCATCCCAGAACCTAAATTTAAAACTGGAAGCCTTAACAAAGTCTCTATTTGAACAGGCGCAGTGCTGACTTGAAGTTTTTATCTTGAAAGCAGTTTATTTGGTGGCTATTTCATCATCCAGATGAATTTCAGAATGGCAAGCTTTGCTTATTATTGCACCGTGCTTAGTTTTTCATAAGGAGAGGGTCATATTTCAGACTAATCCGTCTTTTATCCATAAGGTGGCTTCAGAGAATGACATGAATCAACTATTAACCTTCCAATGTTTTTTTCTAAATTAGTCCAGCAGAAGAAAGTATCTCCTACACATCCTATTATGTTCAAAGGTAACTCAGATTCTACCTTCACAGGACCAAAACATTTAGGAGCTCAAGTGTTTGTTTCCCTTGTGCCTAACATATCTGGTTCCAAAGTTGTTAAACTCTGTCCAGAGTGTTATCAGATTGTACCTTATTTGCTTACCCTAGCAGCAACAAGACCCTAAACTCTAAGCCTAAGACTCATTCCACAAGATCTAAGGCAAATGCCTCAGCTTTTTTCAGGAGTTCCACAATCTCTTCACTTCATTCTTTTCCAAATATTATAAATCGTACAGCATTTTTAAAACCAGAACTGCATTCAGAGCTTCATTTGTCAGAGATATTCAAGCATGATTCCACCAGAGATAACATGTAGCTTGGGATTCTGCCCCTACTGTCAGATCTGATTGGGCAGAATGATCTTTATCCTTCACCCTTTCTGTCAAGTCCATGTAACTTAAACATATGTTATGTACTCACCACACTGCTGGATACTTTTCATTCAAGTCTGTCTGATATATGACATCCCTTCCTCCATCCCCCTTCCAAATTGTCATATTTCTACTGTTTTGTCAGAATTCATAGCTGCTCTCCTTGTGCATGTAGTCTCTAGGTAGCAAACTCAGTCTAAAGGGGAGGCTTACAGGGGACTATGGAGAAATTTGTAGGAGCTCAAGACACTGAAGCAATAACTAATGGCTGGAACGGAGCAGATGGACTGGATTAAAAGGATACAGCCTTATGTTAAGTACATAATTTCTGTTTAAGTTACAGGGACTTGAAAAAAAAGGGAGAAGGATAAAGAGGAAGGTACAGTGTTAACAGATACAAAGAAAACGTATACAAGTGTTAGTATGGGATTTATGTATAAGAGTTTGAAGATGTAGATATCTGGGATATGGCCATTGCATTAAAACCCAGGAAGGAGGCTGGCAATTAATCAGATCTTGTCAAGGAAGGTAGTATTAAAAAAAGTAAACAAGCAAAGGCTATCTCCTGTTACCATGGTTGTTCTTAAGTGACAGAGATGCTAGGGGAAAATATAAGGGAAGTTTAAGAGAAGTTGATGGAGATGTAAAGTGGTGAACCTGAGTAAAGTATCTGCATGTTAGTGCCAAAGTCTCTGCAGGTAAGTACAAACTGGTTTGCCATAAGAGTTTAGGTGGTTTGAGGAGAGGGAAATGACAGAGAGAAAATGTCATCATTAAAAGAACTGAAATGTGTAGTAGCTTTTTGGCTGAAATTGAGTAGTGAAGGTAAAACCACTTGTGGTGGTAGAAGAAGCTACGTATCTAAGGATACAGTTATACCCAACATTAAGGCAGTAAAAGAGAATGGGTAAAAGTGATACAGATAAACTGATGACAGCTGGAAAGGTAGTGGGAAAACTGCTACCTTAACAGGAGAAATTCATGTAGTCTTTGTAACGGTGCTTTCCCCAGGTTTTGTACTGGGTTACATATTTGTGAACAATTTTTAAGAAGAGAGTGTTAGTGGTTACATGAAATGTGTTTATTTTTCACTGGAGGAGGCAGAAAGCAAGAATTATACAGAATATGAGTGTAGCTGATGGGATAGTGGATTAGCACTGGGAGTTGTCATATGTTCAGTGATACACAGTATGTGACGCCCGTGCCCTGGCCCAGCAATCAAGGAGCCTCAGTCCTCACCACTAACACCAGAGTGTTATATGTTATATGTTAGTGTTACATCTCATATATGAGGAAAGGATAACAAATACACACAATAAAGTGCAATTTCCCTTAAGAGCACACAGAGATCACAGTTAGTCTGGGGCTGCACGCTCCCTTGCTCTCCAGACCCCCACTGGCACAGCTATAGGGTCCAGATCTCAGCCAGCTGGGCAAATCTAAAATCTCCAGCACCCTCTCTGTCCAACCAGTGCTTTGTGTCCCTGCTCAAGTAGCTGACACACACATACTTTGAGATAAGAATTTACACAATCACACAGACACTTCTGGGGAAGGCTGGCACAGGTTCTCCAGCTGTGCCCCTTTTACCCAGACTGTACAGTAGAAATCCCTGCCACCAGCCAGCTAATACTTATCAGCTACTCAAAGGCCCTTAAAAGGGTGTCCAGTTATTACTGTGCAATATTATTATTATCCAATTGGTAGTATAACTAAACAGTCAAGGCTTACTAGAGTGACTTGGTACAGGATCCTTATATTCATGCAATGTACTCTTAGAGCTTAACTTATCTCTACACAAACCAACCACAGTTAAAAGGTTTTAAAATACTTAATAACAAATAATTAAAACCACAAGACAATACTTTCTACTATACAGTGCTAGTCAAGAGTTCAGAGATCACACAGAAATACTTAATTCAGTAGTACAGTTCAGACATCACAGGAAAACACTTAGTCTAATCTTTCTAGTTCCTAGCTATTTCTAAAAGAAAACACAAGGCTAAGATAACTTACATATGAGCAAGACAGTGCTGTGTGTTGGGTGGTCAAGACAAAAATGCTTAATGCCTTCTGATTCTCTCTGTTTAAAATGCTGTCGTCAGTCCTGATTCCCATTACATCATTTCATACTTTCCTGGCCAACAGAAACTGCATTTATATTCTTTTACACCTAGGCAAAAACCAGAGCAATAAAGGACATTTATGCATACAAATTAGCTGAATTGTAAACATCAAAGATAGTCATGAAATGTTTGACTTAGCTTTCTTACAGTAGAGTGCACTGTTGTCAATATTTATTTTTCAGTTCCACATGTAACAGTATTACTTTACATTTAAGACAACAAGCCTGTAGTTTACATTCATATTTACAAATGATAAAATTATCTATAAAATTCTCTCTCTGGGGGCTGGGGCAGCCCATTTTTCTCGCCCCCACCCCACTGGACCCTTGAGAAACACTGCTTGAGAGGGTCAGGTCTGAGTATACCAACTCTATTCCCTGTTTTTGAGAGCCCATCTGCATTGGCATTGCTACTCACACTGTGGTGCTGTAACTACCTGCCTCAGGCCTTGCAATGTAGGGTCTGAGAGCTGAGCTTGTCTCGAATCTCTCCTTGTAACCCTCCCCAGCTCCCCTTCCAAAGGAATTCTGGCATCCTCTGACAGTGGTGCCTCACTGTCAGCCTGGGTACTACTACTCACCTCTACCTTTGCAGCCAGTCTGTCAAAGGAACCATTGGTACCCAAAAGCAGCTGAGGCTCACCTTCAGTCACACTACTACAGTGTAGCTCCCTCCCTGAAGTAACCACCTCACCAGTCATGGCTGCAAGTATGCAGTCTGTCTGGGTCTCCCCCAGGCTACCAGACCCACATGCTTGTCTTCTAGCCTGACTGCATGTAACTGCATAAGCACATGGTACTGCCTCATCCAAATCCTTCCCTATCAGGACATCTGCAGGATGGTAGTTCAGTACCCCTGTTGTCTCAAGACAACCTACTATTGTCATTTTGTCTTTCCCACTAACTGGCTCCCTCACCTTTGGTTCCCCACCTTGCCTCCATGGACACCTGTATGCCACATGGCCCCACTGGTTGCATTCAAAACATTTAAACCTAGCTCGTGGATGTGGCTTCCCCTGCTACTGGCAGATTCTGTTGTGGCAGTCTGTGCTGCCTACCATAGGTTCCTTTAGACCCATGAGCAGTACTGGGGATCCACTTCATGTGCAGGGCTGCCCTGCTTGCCAGGTATAGGTCTCCCTTCTTCCCCAACTCATCTGAAGTAGCACACATTATCTATCAACTAACCAGATCCCTCATGTCCTCAGGCAAAGTGCTAAGGGCTTGTTCCCTCACCAAAAGGTCTTCCAGCCCTTCAAAAGTGGTGAACTGACATTCACTCACCCACCTATAGAAATAAGTGCTCAATTCAGCAACATATTCACACACACTTTCATCTGCCTTGCGTCTATGCTCACAAAACTCTTTCCTATACATTTCAGGTGTTAGCTTAAAAAACTCTAATAGACAATTTTTTACAGCAGTATAATCAAAACATGCAACATCAGACATTTTAAGTAATACAGTTACAGCTTTTCCATGGAGTAAGGGGGTCAGGAACTGTACACAGAGCCCTTGGTCAACTTCATACTGTTTACATACCCTCTCAAACATATGAATGAAACTATCAAAATTATCTCCCTCTTTAAACTCCAGAAGAAATTTACTGACCTTTTGTGCTTTTGGGTCCAGTTACTCCCTTCCCCATTACCTCCATGACTCTGGAGAAGAGTCAGCACCTCCTTCTCATGCTGCCTCTGCTTTTCTTTTTCCTCAGCTTCCAGATGTAACAGTTTCTCATTCTCCTCAGCCTGCAAATGTCGCAGTCTCTCATTTGCTTCTATTTCCACACACCTGGCCTCCAACAAAAGTCTCTTTAGCTCCAGCTGGATTTTGAAGTCCACTGCAGAAAGGCTGAGCTGTATATTCTCAGAGGGTATATCTCCACTGCCAGTTTGATTGTCTTCCTTGTTGCTGTTTTCTGATGCAGCTGTAACCAAGGCTGCAATCAGGTCTGCCTTAGTCAGGTTTCCATGTACCAGTCCCCTAGCCTGCCACATCTTGTCAGCTTTCCATACTCCTCTGCTGACATGCTGCCTGCTCACCCTAACTAACTAAGCTAATACAAGAAATAAAACAATTGTGATCTGAACTCTGAGTATTCGCTGCATGGCTGATTTAGAGTACAAAACACTGTCCAAGCTCACTGTACACAAGCTACAGGGATTCACTCTACCCACACCACTACACGCCAATTAGTATTTGCCAACTAATTAATATGTGATGTGGATATCCCACCACTGCCAGACACAAATGTGATGCCCGTGCCCTGGCCCAGCAATCAAGGAACCTCAATCCTCACCACTAACACCAGAGAGGGTGTCTCATATATAAGGAAAAGATAACAAATACCCACAGTAAAGTGCAATTTCTCGTAAGGGCACACAGAGATCACAGTCAATCACAGAGATCACAGTCAGTCTAGGGCTGGTCGCTGTCTTGCTCTCCAGGTCCCCAATAAGACTCCTCACTAGCACAGCTATAGGGTCCAGATCTCAGACAGCTGGACAAGTTATAATCTCCAGCACTCTCTCTGTCCAGCCAGAGCTTCATGTCCCTGCCCAAGTAGCTGACACACACACACACTTTGAAATAAGAGTTTACACAACCACAAAGACACAGACACTTCTGGGGAAGACTGGTACAGGTTCTCCAGCTGTGCCCCTTTTACCCAAACTATACGGTAAAAATCCATACCACCACCCAGCTAATACTTATAACCTACTCAAAGGGTGTCCAATTATTACTGTGCAATATTATTATCCAATTGGTAGTATAACTAAACAGTCAAGGCTTATTAAAGTGACTTGGTACAGGATCCTTATATACATGCAATGTACTCTTAGAGCTTAACTTATCTCTACACAAACCAGCCACAGTTAACAGGTTTTAAAATATTTAATAATAAATAATTAAAACCACAAGACAATAATTTCTACTACACAGTGCTAGTCAAGAGTTCATAGATCACACAAAAATACTTAAAATAATTCAGTAGTACAGTTTTGACATCAAAGGAAAACACTTAGCCTAATATTTCTAGTTCCTAGCTATTTATAAAAGAAAACTCAAGTCTAAGATAACTTACATATGAGCAAGATAGTGCTGTGAGGTGGGTAGTCAAGACAAAAATGCTTAATGCCTTCTGATTAAATTGCTATCTTCAATCCTGATTTCCATTACATCATTTCATACTTTTGCACCTAAGCAGAAACCAGAGCAATAAAGGACATTTATGCATGCAAATTCTGGTCATTAACTTTAGCCTTAAAACAATAGGCAGGAAGTCTTCACCTAGCCCAGCCAGAGCCACATTGTAAACATCAAAGACAGTCATGAAATGCTTGACTTAGCTTTTTTACAGTAGAGTGCACTGTTGTCACATTTTTTTCAGTTCCACATGTAACAGTATTTCTTTACATTTAAGACAATAAGCCTGTAGTTTACATTCATATTTACAAATGATAGAATTATCTATAAAATTCTCTCTGGCTAGGCTGGCAGCCTTCACAAGGTATTATAGCTTTCAGGAGCTTGTAAAGGTATCTGTGAAGAAAAGTGAAGTGAGACGGGAATAAAAGGGGAAAGTTCAGGGACAGAGGTGCTCATATGTGTTATTAGAAGGGCAGGCTAAGTATGAGACTGGACACAGTAGAAGAAGCAGCCTGTAGAAACAACGCACAGATTAAAGGAGGGATGGAAGCAGGCTCCGATTGGACTAAATGAGCATAGGCCTAGCTAATTAGGAACATGTTCCATGAATGCAAAATTCCATAGTAAACAGGTGGCAGAAAAACACCAGCAGGATAAAAGAAGGAAGACCTAACCTCTCACGATGCATAGCAAAGACAGGGGGCTCCAGATATGGTAAGAGTATGGTAGGTGTACAAAAAGACTGGGGAGATGTAATGATGGTTAGATAGGATGTGAATTGTAGAGACTTACAGAAGAATTGGAGGATGTGGCTTTTTGAAGCGATGAAAAGAAAAAGGCTGGACTAAGAAGAAGAAATTATGTTGGAAGTTCATGTTAAGATGTATATTGATTGAAACAACAAAGAATTGAGAGAAAGAAATGTAAAATCTGTAGAAGGGCAAAGGTGAAATGCAAACTTGATAAGGAAAGTTGTTAATGGGAAAGAGTTTGCTAGAATAAAAATAACAATGAGTATATGGTTGTGGTTAAAATATATGGTAGGGCTGGAATGAAGGAGAACCATTGACTTATTTTTCAGAGACAGAGTGTATATGTGTGTGTGTGGGGGGGTTGCGCATGCGTGTGTGTTCATGCATGGGCAATTGTGTAGCATTCTTGAGTGGTTATGCACTGCATACTGTGTACATATATATGTGAAAAAGGTGAAATACTTTTAACAAAATGACTGAAATAAATGCCTTTACAGTCTTTTATCTGTAATTTTATGCATATTCATTGAAGGTTTGCTACTTTTTGAGTGACCACGACTACATTTCTTGCCATAAATATGTGTCAGGAAAAGAATGTAGTGTACCCTTTATGAGGTAAAAACATTCCTAGCTGCAGTGTTAAGGATCAGATATGGAATCTGACAATTCAGTTGTGAAAGGAGAAAGAAATTAAATGCATAAATGGGAGGAAGAAAAAAAGTCAATAAATAAAATTGAAAGTGAGGAAATTAGTCAAGAATGTGGAATGAAGGAATGATAAACTGCCATGAGGGAGGGAGAGGTAGGACATAACAAAGCAAGAAAGAAACAGAAAGAAGGAATTGCCTAGGTAATCTCAGTTCTTTTGCAGAATATTATTAAACTTGCTCCTAATATAGATATAGTCATGATGGTGCCTAGCAAGAATGGTCTATATTATGGTTTGCTTAATTTGGAAGACAGACCTTTCACAACAAAGCAATATGTTTATATAATGCATTCTGTATAAACCAATGGTGATCGTTGTTTCTTCCAAGTGCAGCTTGTAGCCCAAAACCTTTAAGAACCTTACTCTTTGAAGATTAATGTCATGATATTTTATTCACCTCTTACCTCTGTGATGGTTAGCAATTCTGACAGTTGGGACAACCATAAATGTATCCCCTATCAGTTCAAGAAAGAGATTGCGTAACATGATGGGGTCTTCTATATCTTTGTAGTATTCTTCTTGTATTAATGGTGCAAGTTCTTTACCAGCTCCCTAATAGTGCAGAAAAAAAATATATATAAGAATAATAGAAGTTATAAATGAACGTATTGCTGTAATTTATTCATTCCTTTAATTTTAATGGTAGAATACAACAAAGGAGTTTGCAATTTAACCTGTTTACATATGGAACCATCCTCTTTCAGTCTAGGTGGAACAGTGTTATACCTATCAGCACTGCTGCCTTATAATGCTTGGCTGTCTGGTTGGGCTACTGGCCAGGATGCCTTCGTTCTGGGGTATGCATGTCCTCTCTGCGTCCACATGGGTTTTCACTAAGTATCCAAGTGTCCACCCACATCATAAAAATATGCTGGTAAGTTATCTGGTGATTGTCAAAACTGGCCACAGGTGTCTGCGTGTGCGCGTGTATGTATCTATATGTACATATCTATATATACATATCTATATATGCACATCTCTACATCTCTCTCTCTCTCTCTATAGATAAATATATATATATATATATATATATATATATATATATATATATATATATATATATATATATATATATATATATATATATATATATATATATATATATATATATACATATATATATATATAGATATACAGACACATACATATACACATAGCCTGTAAAGGATTAGTTTATCTGTCTTGTAATTAATAAGTCGATCAAAACTCAGCAAACAGGCTCTGTAGGAATGATTCAAACACCAAAATATTTTCACTGGTTTAATGAAGCGCTTTTCGTCACCTCCAATAAGGTAACTTCCTTAGATTCCTACAGAGCGTGTTTGCTGAGTTTTGATCGAGTTTTTACAAAGTTTGTCTTTTTGTAATTAATAAGTGTTAGGAGAGCCTTCAACCTGTGACCATGTAGAGGAGAAAGTAAGTATCACAAAAAAAGGAATGGATGTTTCATCCTACCTTTCAACCTCTTAGATCAAGAAAACTAGACAAAGTCAAAAATAATTGGGGGACAAAGGCCCACAAATAGGGACAATTTTTAAATATTGCTCTTTTTTGGTAGAATGACAGGTTTTGCATTAGCATGATTTTTCTGAAGAGTGTGAATGCATATGTATACATATATATATATATATGGATATATATATATATGGATATATATATATATATATATATATATATATATATATATATATATATATATATATATATATATATATATATATATATATATATATATATATATATATATATATATATATACATATATATATATATATATATATATATATAGTTATATATATATATATAGTTATATGTGCCTACATTACCTCATAAAATCATCCAAGGCTAGCTTCGAAAGAAAAATTGCCATGGACTCCAAAGATAACCACAAGGCATTCTTTAGCTATGTCAAGAATCTAAGTGGCAATTCTCAGATCTGCTAGGAGTTAGTGCAGAATGGCACAAAATACACTGAACCAACCGATATAGCCAACATCCTGGCAGACAGGTTCAGTTCAAACTTCAACCCCCCTCACCCCCAAAAAGGCCCATAACTATAGCAGAAGAATGTAGTGCCCTGAAATCACAGACACTCAGGTTAAAACAGCCCTCTTCAAAGCCAAAAACACAGCTCAAAGATGAACTAACCCCTGACCTAAACAAACTGTTTAAACTCAGCCTCTCCACAGGCTATGTGCCCACAGAGTGGCGCACAGCAACAGTTATTCCATTCCACAAAGGTGGAGCCACAATGGACCCCGGGAACTATCGCCCTATAAGCCTGACTAGCTTGGTCTGCAAACCTATGGAGCACATCATCACGGATCTCATTAACAGAGACATTGGAAACCTCCAAACACTGGACCCTACCCAGTTCGGCTTTGTTAAGGGCAGATCATGCCTCCTAAACCTGGTGGACTTCTTTGAGACAGTTTCCAAGGCTATAGATGAGGGAAAGGTGGTCCACACAGTGTACCTAGACCTTGTAAAGGCCTTCAACACCATTCCCCACTCAGGTATTATAGACAAGCTCACCAGCCTGAACATAAACCCCTACATCATGAGATGGGTTGCCAACTGGCTCACGGACAGAACCCACATGGTAAGAGTTGCAGGAGCTAGGTCTGACTCTAAACCGGTTACAAATGGCATTTCCCAGGACTCAGTCCTAGGACCTCTCCTGTTTGGCATATACTACTCAGAGGTACAGGCAAGCACAGGAGGACTATGGCTGACCAAGTTCACAGACGACTGCAAACTAGGGGCTATAATTGACTCTCTGGCTGACACAGACATCCTCCAAAAGGGTGTCAAAACCATGGCCTCAAGCTAAATGCCAAAAAAGGGCATAATCATCCCCTTTGGAAAAAACAAAGTACCCACAAACTACCACATAGGTGGTAGTCCCCTAAATATGGAAGATGTAATAAGGGATCTGGGGACCCAAGTAGATAGTAACCTCTGCTTTGATAATCACATTGCCAAAGTGGTTAGAAAATCCTTCTATGTGGCCCACCTAATCACAAAAGGGTTTGCATCCAGATCGAAAGAGGTCATTGGGCCCTTCTATGCATCACTCATTAGACCCATCATAGAGTACAGTGCCCCATTTGGGATGTACCTTACAAGACACCTGCAACAACTGGGAAGACCACAGAAGTACCCCACCAAGAGGATCACTGGCCTCAAGCAGATGCCCTATCCAGCTCGACTGAAGAAACTCTAGCTGTACTCGGTTGCATACCACCTACTCAGAGGTGATTTCTTCTTGACATACAAGGCCATGTCAAACCCAAAATTGATGGACATGCTCCACCTAAAGAAAACCATATCCTCTAGAGCCACACACTACAGGGATCTAAACCTCACCACAACAATAAATAGGATGTGCTGGAGGGATAGATTCCTATCTCAGAGACAACCCATGCTCTGGAACAATATTCCAGTCTACATTAGGCAGAGCTCCTCACTAACCCTCTTCAAGAGAAATCTTGACGAGTGGATGGGAAACAGAAAGTTTACCCCAGGGATCACTTCAATGGCTCTGCTGGACAGAGGCACAGGGAACTAATCTAAGGGGGCGGCAAAAGCCAACATGTTCCAGCTAGGCTTATAAACGCCTTCGGACAGATAGCCTAGTACCTACCTATGAACCTATATCAACCAGAAAATGTTTGCATGCTAATAGGCATGCACAGACCATGAACTTTGGCACATGCAAAACTAAAGCAAAAAAATATTTTTTTTTGCAGGGGAAGAAGCCCTCTGCAGCCCACATCTCATGATAATTTTATATGCTAACCCTGAGATTGCAAAATCCCTCTCCCCACTTTATGGCAATCCCACAGCCAGTATCCTGTGATGAACCAGCAGTTCAATAGAACACTCCTAACAAAACATTTTATCTAACAAGTATACAATTAAAACCACTGCACTTATATATATATATATATATATATATATATATATATATATATATATATATATATATATATATATATATTATATTATATTATATTATATATACACACACTATACACACACACACACACACACACACACACTTGCTTGAGGAAAAGACAGCACATTTTTTATTTTTGTGAGCAACAAATTTTATTCAGTCACACGTGGTGCAGAAGAACTTCCACTGCAGGGCTAGCCACATGGTAGTGTAAACCTTGGCTCTAGATGATTGTCACTGTTGAAGTGACACCCCGATCTCGTGTGCAAAACTGCAAAAAAGGGGTTGTGGATGCTTAGATGGATTCTATCATAAGCAGAAAAATTTCCATCTAGGCTTTAAGTGCTGCTGCATGTAGAATATTTGGACATCGAGAATAAGAATCATTACATAGTAGATATATATTCTTAGTGAGATTTCAGCCCCTCCACTAAGTCAGTGGAGTCTTCAGGTGGTCATGTTCACAAGAAAATAATAACTTCATAAATAGCAACAGCACAATGTTGGAGCACTGCTTTCAAATGATTGCTATAAGAGATGTGTCCTTTCTTCCTCCTGGGATCAGCTTTAAAGGCTTAGGGAAATCTTAGACTTTTGTGTAATTGTCTTTACATTACTGCTCAAAAATAGGTTGGGCAACTTGGGGATAGCAGAGTAAAAATGGAAAGCAGATGAGAAAATGTGAGGAAAAGGTGACTTTATGTTAGCTGAGAAATTGTATACACCTCGTTATAGAAACCCAAGCTTATAATAAAAGAATTGTAAGCTTTTTTGGTGGTAAGAACTGACCTTTCATCTGAATTAATGGGCAGCTATCATTGGGAGGACTCCAAAAATTTCTTTTAAATAAAGATGATGTGTCATGAACCACATTCTTATGCCTTAGTAAGACAGATCTATACTATTATCGTTTTTAACTATAGCCATGGAAATGAAAGAAGGGGCACAGTATCAGAGAAGTATCTTCAAATGTATTTCTACACTCAAGCAAAAGGACTTTGACTTTGCTGTCATTCATATGAGTGTTCTTGATAGCGTTTGCACTACAGTACTTTTCCCATATTCAGGGTAGCCTGCAGTGTAACAAGGCAGTTCAAAGGCAAGATGCATTCATCTCATACCCAGTCTAGTAGAAAATAGGATATGAAATTATGTTTTACACTTGGAATTCTGAAACAAAGTATTTTAATACTAAAATTTCACATTTTTGATTAATCATTTTCTTGCCTCTGCATTGTGCTTTGCAGAGTACAAAGTCTTTTAAAATGGAGGCAAAGATTCTTAGAGATTGGTTATCAGAAAGTTAATTTGACTCTGAATTTCCAGACAGAATTCTTTTTGACATAGCCTATACATGGAAAGGAAACAAGAAGCCTTATCTGCTTGATTAAGTGGTAGCTCAGAGCAGACGGTTGTGAAAGATTCCACAGCACATATTGAAAAGAGCAAAGGAAGTTTCCCAGTGCCCTGGCCAAATTTTCCCTAGTAGTATAAATACCACCGCAGGCCTTCCCTGAAAAGAGGCTACTATCTTAGTGAGACTAGCCCAGTCAACAAAGGAAAAATAAAATTAAACTGCAATCAGGAAAATGTGGTAACATTCCATTTATTCTTTCTAAAAAACAAGACCTAACCTCAGGTCATCCAAACATTCCACTTTGCATCTGATTTTTAGAAACGTACTAAACTCCATCGCCAACATAAACATTCTACTACCATCACTAAGCACTCACTGCCCAATTACCTTTACAATCATCAACCATCCTATAAAACTATCACCAATATTAAAAGTCAGAGTAGTACATATATAGACAAATAATGAACCTTTGTCGCAGCCCAGAAATGGAAGCATATACTCTCTTTATATGACACTAATATAGCAGCTGTAAGTCTAATCAACTTTTTACTCCAGCTGCAAGACAGATTCTTCCCACTTATCCACTGGCTTTATAAACCCACCAAAACTGAATGCCTATCCACTGAACTCAAACATCTTCTAACTCTAAGTGATGAAGCAGACAAAAATGGAAACAGGCTGCCACAACTGACAAGCGCACCTCCTTTATACTCCTGTGTACCCTAGCCAAGAAGTCCATCAGACGACACAAAAACAAATCTTCAAACAAAGAAACAAACTGCCATCTTACATTGCTCCCAGCATTTTTGGAAAGAGGTTAACCTACTTACAGGAAGAAAACCTCTTCATGCTACCTGTCTACAAATACCGTTCGATGCAATACAGCAGAACTTTCTCCAGAAGATTTCCTTAAATAATTTAGGAATCTCCTATCGATAAACTCCATACCTCCCACGGATCATGCATTTAGCACCATGCCATTATCCACCCCTCCTTCCACTTCAAATGCATATATCCTAAAGAATTCTCTATTCTACATGAAAATATTTTCAGTAACACCCCTCCTGAATCTGACAGTACAACCCACTGATTCATATTTCACCTCAGAAAGCATGTTTTTCTTCCTCTCATCCAAATATATAATCTATGTCTCACACAAAACATCATCCTACAGATTTGGAAAAGTCCTCTGACTAAACTCCTCCCAAAGCAAACCAACCCAAAAGGTACCTCTTACTTTCATCCAATGTCTGTACTCCCAGTTCTTTGCAAACTTCTCAAAAACATAGTCTACACCCAACTCTCCCTCTATATTCAGCAGTAACAGCTGCTTTCCTCCAAACAACATGGATTCTGGCCTAGATGAAGTATAATGACTTTTGCCCTAACTGATGACATCTTGTTAAACTCTAATAGTGGCCACATGAAAGGTGCGCTATTTATAGAACTGACAAAGGCATTTGACCTTATTATCCACTATATTCTCCAAAATAAACTAATTGAAATTGGTATCAGTCCAGATCATACGCCTGGTTTAAAAACTTCCTCACCTGCAGTTTCTTCAGAGTTAAAGTAGAATTTTCCCTGTCAGAATCTGTCGTTATTACCAAAGGTGTACCGGAAGAATCTAACCCCCCCCTTCTCTATATTCATTAACAAACTACCTTGTGACCTCCCCATCTCTTATTTATCCTCATTTTTCAATCAGGTCACTCTCACACCAACATTCAGCTGAAGTCAGACTTCGGTAAACACCAGGCCCTCCTTATGTGGGGGGCTGTGCCCCCCACATCCCCTACTAATTTTATATACCAACTCTGAGATCGCACTACAGTGGGAAAGGACAGGTTTCCTTATCCCAACGTTACCTGTAAGGACATACTAGTTCCATTCCTTTTCTGTTGGCCAACTATGATTGTTCGATGAACTTATTTACGATCATTTGGCCTTTCGAGGAACGGAACTTTTGATGGTCAGTGTGCAAGGAATGGCTGTTCGATTAATGTTCCATTCGATCTTTAAAAATAGACCCCTGACTTTGAAACATTTTATTAATTACAAAGCTTATTCATTCATTAACTTCTTTCAAAAATAATTTTGATACACATGTGGGAGGTTGAAACTATCAACACAGGATTACAACTGAGCTTCTTGATGGTTAGTAAGTTGTGAGTTTGACAGATAAACTTATGCACTAAGATTTATAAGAAGCACAAAATTTCTAATCTTAATACCGTTATAGCCATCCTTGATATGTTTACACACTGGAATTTAAAACATAATGATTGGCTCAGACTGTATGTGAATATATAAAACTAAAATGATTCAAAGGAAATTTGCATATGTTGTGAATATGTTATTTCAGCTCTGAAAACAGGCTCAAACAGCTGAACATTTGGTTCCCCTTCAACAGATCAGTGTGCAGACATGTTGCTGTCAGAAATGTGAGTGTTCTTGCATGAAGCAATTATCAGTTACAATCTATGGTAAGGAAAGTGGAAATGAAAATGTCAAAAAATTAATGACTGAGAAGAGTTTGTGTAAATGTAAACAATGTCAAATGCCTAAACAGACAGGGAGGAGGTGAAGTGTGTGAGCTGACAACCTGCATACTATCTAATATACTGATTTGTGCGTGAGAGAGCCTACATTCTAGATTCTTAATATAGATGCAGCTCTCACATATTGAATTTGTGTGAATTAGGAGAAGTGGGTTGTCAGTGAACATGAGGCAATTACTACATTGCCTCAGGATGCCCATGTCGATCAGGTTGGCTGGAGAAATGGTGGAAAATTGTCCATTCATGATGCTTGGTGAAGTACTGTGGTCAGTAACAGGGAGGGGACTAGAAGGACCAGGTATGGCTAAGGGACAAGAAAAAGTTCTAAACTGTGAGGCACTTAATGGGGAAGACATATGGAGGGACCTCAGATGCTCAGTTAAGTGTCTAACCAGGCAGTAAAGCACAACAGTGAGAAACCTCTGATGGAGCAAAAGCAGTTGACTAAGGGAAAATTATCTATCGAGTTTGTGTCTAAAACCACCAATGGTGTCCTCCACTGCATAGTAATGCAGTGTTATGCAGGTGGTGTGCACCACACAAACCCGAGCTAATGTGGACAACAAGTAGCAATGAAATTAAACTGATTTCAAACACTCTAATCAATAGTAGCACATTAGACTGGGGCCTGGGCCAGCAAGCAGCATTCAGATAGGTCCTTAGCTATACTCTACTCTCACTAGGGTGTAGGGGGAGCCCCGCTTTTGTGGAAGAAAGCTGGATTAGCACTCAGAATCTGTAAAAACAGACTGGGTCCAGCACATCTGAACCAAGTCTATGCTAGGCTAAAAGTGGAGGAAACAGCAAAAATTAAGCAAAATAAAGTTCAAAAATAACAGCACATAGTAAAATGCAATGCAAGAAGTGCAGATCAAGTAAAAATGATACTTATTTTTCAGTAGCAGGCAGTGTATGCTTCAGATAACACAAGAGATTGATTGCTTATTGATAACCTCTAAATTAGTCAAAGGGAAAGCCCAAGACTAAGATTTATTCCAGCAATCTCCAACTCAGATGGGTCATTGGCTGCACACTTCTGCCACAAGGGTGCAGGGGGGGGGCTTCTTAATGTAAGATGTGAATTTATAGGTTATTTGTAGGAACTGAACCTACATAATCTGAATACACTATTACACCTGCCTAATGCAGTTAGAAAGAGCTATCAGACTGCTGAATATCATTAATGTTTTCATTTGTGGTTAGTATGAGAATGGCGCAGTTTGAGCCATGTTTGAATAGTGCAATGTGATAAATGTTCAAGCATGCAGAGAGTGCAGTATGATGGAAGAATGCCCTCCATACTGCTCACTATGTCAGACTGTGGGTTTTGCTGTTGATGATGATGATGATGATGATGATATTTGCATGCTCCAGTCAGAAACTGAAATGGGCACTTTGTTATTAACAGGGTCTCTACCATCTCATATGGCAAGTCCCTGAAAAGTTCTGTACCACCCTGTTAGGGATGTGTGATGTGGTACTCTCTCTCTCCCTGCTTCCATCATTTTGGCAGCATCCTTCATGTCAGGCTTGGGTTTATGGTCATGAGGTCAGGAACTTGTTAGCTGTTCAAACTCCTGTGACCTGGTTGTCATTGCCTCCAATGGCATTGTCTGGTGTTTTATGAGTGGAACACAGGCATTATTTTGTGTACATGATCTCAGAAAGCCCTCAATAGACAGCTTCTGTCAAGCTTTTAGTGAAGGGCTTTTGCCATAAATAGATCTTTCTATGCCTGCTACAACAAGCTGCCACTCTGCTGAGGTTCCATCTCCTGAGACTGTCATATCTGATCTCATACACCCAGTGGTCTGTGCTTGTGTGTGTGGCATGCTGCACTGTTCTGTTTTATACTGTGGTCTTGCATTTTAATTTATTATTATCACACCTGCTATTCTGTATTTTATTAGGTGTGTGTGTGTGTGTGTGTGTGTGTGTGTGTGTGTGTGTGTGTGTGTGTGTGTGTGTGTGTGTGTGTGTGTGTGTGTGTGTGTGCATCCTGTGACGGAATAGTATTCTATCCAAGATTGTCTCCTGCTTTAAGCGTATGCCTGCCAAGATAGACCCTATATCCTTCTTATCTTGAATAGTACATAATGGATGTATAAAATGGTTAAATGAATGGATGGATAATTGGTTGGTTGCTCGGTGATTGAGTCCAGTGGTCTTGTATTACTGTTAAGAATACCAATCATATGGGAGGACAACATACAGCTGGAAACAGGGTCATGTAAAGTGGTCTGACATATTGTAGCTGTCATTATTTCTTTATTTATGATACATAGTGGAATATTAATGTTATGAACATTAATCCTATTATAAGGAATCTGATCATGCTTTGCCCTGCTTCTGCACTGACTACACACATTCTGCTTCATGGAAGCTGAGTTGTAGTGACATAATGAATGAAATATAGTAAGAATCAAATGCAACATCTTAATGTAGTTAGAGTCTGCATGGCATTACAGGCTAGTTGATTATCATAAGCACATTACATTGCACTTCCTTACTTCTGTCATTGAGAAATATTCTGTCAGATAATTTACTGTTGTTCGATCCAGTCCGTCTTGCCATCCAGGTGGAAGCATCATCTACAGAGCAGGAAAAATCAGAAATTAGAGAATCCAGCTTGAAATACCATCTCATCAGTTAACACAATCATAGCCCACCTGGAAGCAAGTAATTTGACTATCTAGAGCTTGAGTCCTTCAAGTCTCCAAATTAGGTTATATAAGCCTCTGCTGATAATTAAATATATCTCTAGGAAACTGCCATATTGTGCAAAAGTACCTATCTGTACTTGACAAAGCTGGCCAAAGGCAAAATATGATTCCTTATTCATAAGACTGCTTTAGCATTTCATTATAAATGGCTATTAGGATCAAAATGAATGAACAATATGTTGTCACTCTCAAAGACTCTAATGTTAAGGAACACTTCTGCATTAGTTTAACATTAGCTTTAATCTCCATATTGTCCTAAGTCACATCTTAAACTTAGGGTATATAGGGAGGCTGTACTCAATCAAAATGGTCACTCACTTTGACAGATTTTTTTTTTCTCGACCCTAAGGCGTAGAATTAGGTAAAATGTTGAGATTTATTTTTAACAAGCAAAACAATGAACTCACACCTGTTGACAATACGAACCTTAATTAATCAAGCCATCCAGCCACTTTCATCTCTATGGGGAAACTTCATCGTTTTGGTCCAATGTAGAAAACAACAGTAGCTTAAATAGTAAAGAGTCATGTGACACCGCCATCATGAAACAATGGCATGGGGTGAAACTCCTAAGCTATAAAGGTTTCTTTTTCAGCACTGTTTTAAAATATATATATGATCATTCATCACTGGAGGTGTTCATGAAAGGTTCCATCTTTCACAGTTAACCTGCTTCTTAACAGTCATCCCATAATGACATTCTGCTTAATGTAACAGGGATGCATATTCCTGAATTCAAGACATAAATTACTGGTCACTTTATTCCAGTAAATCCTGGTGTAGAAAGACCTGTTCCTGACATCTTTGATAAAAGTAGCCTCTGTAATATTCAGCTTGGATGTGTTTTCAGTGAGTTTCCAAAGAATGTGAACCTCAGAATAAAAAGTATAATAAGACCCTCCACTCTGCACAAAATAAAATGCCATCATTAAGTGTAACTAAGCCTTGACAACCCTAAGTATGGAGGTGATCATAACCATAAATATGCTCCCACTGCACCATGACTGTATTGGCAAAACTGGGTACCATGGCAGCACTCATGGCCACCCTCTTGATTTGCTTAAAATAACTGTCTTTATAATGCAAAACAATGATAAACAAGCAACCTACCAGATTAATTACCTTATCAAAGAAGTTTAGAAAAAAATGACAGATATTCTTGAAACCATAATAAACCAAGGTCATGCAATATAACTGTATACATGTAAGACAACTTCACCAAAACTTACACACCAGGCATTTATTGATAAAAGGTCTGATTAAGCAACCAGAGTAGTTGTGAAAGCACTCACATTTGTTTTGTTTTTGTTTATTTTTATCAATAAATGCTTGGTGTGTAAGTTGTGGTGCAGTTGTTTACAATTTATTTTTGCTGATTTCTGTATCTACCTGCACCCTTGAGCCACTCTCTTATCTGCATTTTAACTGTATGCATGGTCATGTCCATACTACATGCTACATACTACATATCACATATTACATACTATATATTACACACTACATACTACTCTCTAGTCTTCATATTGTGGAAAATTTGTTCTGTGGATGTAAAACTCTGAACCATATATCATATATCTGTTGTTAACTTTGTTCTCCTGTAACAATCTCATACTTTGTATGAAATGTTCATTTTGTGTTTAATAAATCACTTTTTAATGATATCTGAAATGTATTATGGAGCTTTTCTCCTCAGACCTCCATTGAAAAGGTGTCCCATTGCCCAACTGGACTTTCCCAGTAAACAAATGCAGTGAATAAATAAATGACACATAATGCCATAGCAAAAACATCAGTTTTTGAAATTACAGCAGGCAGCAACTCAGAACTAAACTTTCTTGAATCAAACACAAGTGAGCTAATATTTTAACAGCCATCTTCTGTTTGCTTTCCACCAAAACAGCAAAAAGTTACATTTATGTATTTTCTTTATTATACAACAGCCTGCATCAGTTAGATAAAATGTGACCATGTACTTCACCAGCTTCTTAGTATTTGGGATAAAAGAGATTGCTCTCCTTGCCTGAGCGGTATCAAATTTGGTCAAATAACCCTCCCCCCAAGGGGAGGAGTCTTGTGATATATCTGGATTTATGGGAAAAATAAACAAAACTTCTAAAAAATATATAATAATAAAAGACACACTTATAGCATGTATGGTACTTTATTTCTGTACTGCGTCTATGTAATCACATATCAAAGTCTACATGTGCATTGCATTGAACTGATAAGCTTAAGCTAAACACAAATAACAGAACTAGAAAACCAAAAGAAAGTGCAAACACATAGTGGGTTTGTTTAAAAAGAACACATTTGTAATTATCTATATAAATACCAGTGAGTGCACTGCTCCTATATAGTCACACTGCTAGGATGTACCCATGAGTATCATTTAATAAGTCTGTTTTTACAAGCACTAGTTATTACATTAGCATCACAGCATACTTGCACCTTTGCATTGCTGTGCCAAGGTAACCCCTGCAAAGTAAGCACCTTTTCATTATAGACCTTAGGGGTCTTAGAACTCAAATACCAGCAAATAACTGCACACAACAAAGAGACACTAAGTAGCTGATATTTAATAAGCATTTATAATGAATAAAGAGGACCAGTGGAGTGAATGCTCAACGGAACAACAAGCTCAAAGATAAATAGTTAAAAACAAACACCGCTGAGCAAAACAATGGAGGATTGCAGTCTCATTTAAATCACAAGTAGCTCCTAAATCCAATAGCCAATGATGTAAATAATCCAAGTGCAGGCGAGGTATGTAAAAAGCAGGTTTATTAATAAAAAGAGGTGAGCGCTTTCGCATGAGCTTCTTCAGACCTATACAACTAAACTGTCTGTAAACATCAGTTTAAAAGCCAAAATGGCGCCAAAATCCTGTCCATTATTTAAAGGTACATGGCTCATTAAAATATCATGTAAAAAGTCATATATAAAATTCCTATACACCATCATAAAACAGTACGGCATTTCAAAACAAAGCCATTCATATTCATATCCATTATTGGAATAAATAAATCAAAAGTATGTGTGACAGATGGGGGGGGGGGAATTTTAGTAACATAACTATCAAAACATTGACAGAGCATCTATGCATATAAAGGTTCAAAAAGACCCTACTGGCCACAAAGTAAAAAACTCTTCATAGCCTCTTAACATCTTTTGGACAGTAACCTTCTTGATTTCAGCAAAGGTCGCAGGGGAACCCTTCCATTGAGACCTGGGGTGATATCTGCCCTAAACTTAATAATCCAATGGATTTCCTGGTCTCTGTATAATTGTTAATGTCCCTCTCCTGTATGTCCTTGAGATCTGTTCCAAGATCCTGAACTTAAAACGATGCTCTTGACCTTTGTCATTAGTGTGTTTGGATAGTGCATTATGTGTAGTACCTCTCCTTGTGTGGTATACATGCTCACGAATCCTATCCCTCAGTGTCCTATTGGTCTTGCCTACATAGTAGGCTGGACAGACTGTGCAGCAGGCTAGGTAAACTACATCTCTGGACATACAATTGCCCTCGTCCTGATGTAGTAAATACCGAACCATATGGATATCGGAAGACAGGGTCGGTTTCTATATATGGACAAAAATTGCATTTGTCGCATGTGGTCATGTAGGGACCCAACAAAGCAGGTGGATCATTATGGACCCTTGGGTAGCAGAGCAAACTCTTTAAGTTCTTTTTATTCCGGTAAACGAATCTAGGTCGAGTACCTGTAAGGCTCTTAATAGTTGGGTCAACTGATAAAACGTGCCAATGCTTAGAGAAAATATCTTTAAGTGTACCTACATCCCTGGTGTAAAAATGGGAAATGCAATTCCATTGTCCATATTTGAACCGCCCTCTTGGCTATCCAAGCCATCACTGGCCTCTCCTGCGTATATTTCAACAGCACCATCTGAGAAATATGGTTTCGCTCTGTCTATCCTCAGATCTGCAATGCCCGCCATCCCTCTGGAGATATCTAAGTGGTCATAGCCACGTTCCCTCAATTTGCTGCTAAGGTCTCCTAATTCACTTGCCAGATGACTGTCTAGGGGTGTATATCTAGACATCCGCATTGATTGTCCCTTCACTATGTTCTTGTATACATAGCCAGGATGCATGCTCGAACGATGCAGCAGTGTATTCCTATAGCAGGTCTTGCGATAAACACCCGTGTTGACTATCCCACAGGGTAATTTATCAACAAAGACATCTAAAAAAGGAATAGTGGTCTTCGACCAATCCATAGTAAACTTCAGAAAGGTGACAGACATGTTGATCTGTGTAAAAAAGGACTCTGTATAATTGTTAATGTCCCCTCTCCTGTATGTCCTTGAGATCTGTTCCAAGATCCTGAACTTAAAACGATGCTCTTGACCTTTGTCATTAGTGTGTTTGGATAGTGCATTATGTGTAGTACCTCTCCTTGTGTGGTATACATGCTCACGAATCCTATCCCTCAGTGTCCTATTGGTCTTGCCTACATAGTAGGCTGGACAGACTGTGCAGCAGGCTAGGTAAACTACATCTCTGGACATACAATTGCCCCTCGTCCTGATGTAGTAAATACCCGAACCATATGGATATCGGAAGACAGGGTCGGTTTCTATATATGGACAAAAATTGCATTTGTCGCATGTGGTCATGTAGGGACCCAACAAAGCAGGTGGATCATTATGGACCCTTGGGTAGCAGAGCAAACTCTTTAAGTTCTTTTATTCGTAAAGCGAATCTAGGTCGAGTACCTGTAAGGCTCTTAATAGTTGGGTCAACTGATAAAACGTGCCAATGCTTAGAGAAAATATCTGTAAGTGTACCTACATCCCTGGTGTAAAAAATGGGAAATGCAATTCCATTGTCCATATTTGAACCGCCCTCTTGGCTATCCAAGCCATCACTGGCCTCTCCCGCGTATATTTCAACAGCACCATCTGAGAAATATGGTTTCGCTCTGTCTATCCTCAGATCTGCAATGCCCGCCATCCCTCTGGAGATATCTAAGTGGTCATAGCCACGTTCCTTCAATTTGCTGCTAAGGTCTCCTAATTCACTTGCCAGATGACTGTCTAGGGGTGTATATCTAGACATCCGCATTGATTGTCCCTTCACTATGTTCTTGTATACATAGCCAGGATGCATGCTCGAGCGATGCAGCAGTGTATTCCTATAGCAGGTCTTGCGATAAACACCCGTGTTGACTATCCCACAGGGTAATTTATCAACAAAGACATCTAAAAAAGGAATAGTGGTCTTCGACCAATCCATAGTAAACTTCAGAAAGGTGACAGACATGTTGATCTGTGTAAAAAAGGACTCTGTATAATTGTTAATGTCCCCTCTCCTGTATGTCCTTGAGATCTGTTCCAAGATCCTGAACTTAAAACGATGCTCTTGACCTTTGTCATTAGTGTGTTTGGATAGTGCATTATGTGTAGTACCTCTCCTTGTGTGGTATACATGCTCACGAATCCTATCCCTCAGTGTCCTATTGGTCTTGCCTACATAGTAGGCTGGACAGACTGTGCAGCAGGCTAGGTAAACTACATCTCTGGACATACAATTGCCCTCGTCCTGATGTAGTAAATACCGAACCATATGGATATCGGAAGACAGGGTCGGTTTCTATATATGGACAAAAATTGCATTTGTCGCATGTGGTCATGTAGGGACCCAACAAAGCAGGTGGATCATTATGGACCCTTGGGTAGAGCAAACTCTTTAAGTTCTTTTTATTCCGTAAGCGAATCTAGGTCGAGTACCTGTAAGGCTCTTAATAGTTGGGTCAACTGATAAAACGTGCCAATGCTTAGAGAAAATATCTGTAAGTGTACCTACATCCCTGGTGTAAAAAATGGGAAATGCAATTCCATTGTCCATATTTGAACCGCCCTCTTGGCTATCCAAGCCATCACTGGCCTCTCCCGCGTATATTTCAACAGCACCATCTGAGAAATATGGTTTCGCTCTGTCTATCCTCAGATCTGCATTGATTGTCCCTTCACTATGTTCTTGTATACATAGCCAGGATGCATGCTCGAACGATGCAGCAGATGATCTCTTCCTTGTGTGGAGTGGCTCTACAATACAATTAGAGTCCTTTTTTACACAGATCAACATGTCTGTCACCTTTCTGAAGTTTACTATGGATTGGTCGAAGACCACTATTCCTTTTTTAGATGTCTTTGTTGATAAATTACCCTGTGGGATAGTCAACACGGGTGTTTATCGCAAGACCTGCTATAGGAATACACTGCTGCATCGTTCGAGCATGCATCCTGGCTATGTATACAAGAACATAGTGAAGGGACAATCAATGCGGATGTCTAGATATACACCCCTAGACAGTCATCTGGCAAGTGAATTAGGAGACCTTAGCAGCAAATTGAGGGAACGTGGCTATGACCACTTAGATATCTCCAGAGGGATGGCGGGCATTGCAGATCTGAGGATAGACAGAGCGAAACCATATTTCTCAGATGGTGCTGTTGAAATATACGCGGCAGAGGCCAGTGATGGCTTGGATAGCCAAGAGGGCGGTTCAAATATGGACAATGGAATTGCATTTCCCATTTTTTCACCAGGGATGTAGGTACACTTAAAGATATTTTCTCTAAGCATTGGCACGTTTTATCAGTTGACCCAACTATTAAGAGCCTTACAGGTACTTGACCTAGATTCGTTTACCGGAATAAAAAGAACTTAAAGAGTTTGCTCTGCTACCCAAGGGTCCATAATGATCCACCTGCTTTGTTGGGTCCCTACATGACCACATGCGACAAATGCAATTTTAGTCCATATATAGAAACCGACCCTGTCTTCCGATATCCATATGGTTCGGGTATTTACTACATCAGGACGAGGGGCAATTGTATGTCCAGAGATGTAGTTTACCTAGCCTGCTGCACAGTCTGTCCAGCCTACTATGTAGGCAAGACCAATAGGACACTGAGGGATAGGATTCGTGAGCTTGTATACCACACAAGGAGAGGTACTACACATAATGCACTATCCAAACACACTAATGACAAAGGTCAAGAGCATTGTTTTAAGTTCAGGATCTTGGAACAGATCTCAAGGACATACAGGAGAGGGGACATTAACAATTATACAGAGACCAGGGAAATCCATTGGATTATTAAGTTTAGGGCAGATATCACCCCAGGTCTCAATGGAAGGGTTCCCCTGCGACCTTTGCTGAAATCAAGAAGGTTACTGTCCAAAAGATGTTAAGAGGCTATGAAGAGTTTTTTACTTTGTGGCCAGTAGGGTCTTTTTGAACCTTTATATGCATAGATGCTCTGTCAATGTTTTGATAGTTATGTTACTAAAATTTCCCCCCCCCATCTGTCACACATACTTTTGATTTATTTATTCCAATAATGGATATGAATATGAATGGCTTTGTTTTGAAATGCCGTACTGTTTTATGATGGTGTATAGGAATTTTATATATGACTTTTTTACATGATATTTTTAATGAGCCATGTACCTTTAAATAATGGACAGGATTTTGGCGCCATTTTGGCTTTTTAAACTGATGTTTACAGACAGTTTAGTTGTATAGGTCTGAAGAAGCTCATGCGAAAGCGCTCACCTCTTTTTATTAATAAACCTGCTTTTTACATACCTCGCCTGCACTTGGATTATTTACATCATTGGCTATTGGATTTAGGAGCTACTTGTGATTTAAATGAGACTGCAATCCTCCATTGTTTTGCTCAGCGGTGTTTGTTTTTAACTATTTAATAAGCATTGTTTAGACTGTTCCCTAAATCAAGGACAGCATTCTGCTAGAGAAGTTAACATTCTGAATCAAAAATAAAGAAAATGTCTGATAGCAAACTGTTCAAATTAATGTGAAGTAAACTGAGAAAGTTTGAAACCACTTACAAAAGGAATTGTCCAGCCCCCTTCGTGGTTGTTAACGCCTAGCAGATAAGGAACATCACTAAAGTCTCTAGCCAGAAGAACTTCTTCAGGTGTCTTTGTCAAAAAAATGCCATCTACAACTACTGGCACTCCAACGTGTTGCTGCACAGTCAAGAAAGAGAAAAAAGAGGTTATATATTTGATTACAGCTGTATAGTTCCAGTGAAAAGCTGTGACTGGTGATAACAGGCTACTCTCTAGGAATTGTAAATGAAATCATAAATTACAGAAATGAATAAATGAGTACATGCACTGAAATACCGAGGACAAATGGATTATAATAAATAGGTGGTAAGGGGGAAGCACTTACCTAATATGTTGACTTTGAGCAAATTTTTAAGAAATGGCAGCTGATGCTTCTGTATCAAGGAGAGAAGTTTCCTTAATATCTAAATACATGTCAATTGTTTATAATCAATGGTTAAACTTTACTGTCACTACTTTTTGAAGCTAATGAGGTATCTACTGATTAGATGAAGTTCATTAAAGATATTACCTAGGAGTCAGAATGCATTTGATTCATTGTGACACAACTATGACATCATTGTGCAGTGTTATAACATTTCCAGAGACTTACAGATCAATAAGGTGGTTCATTTTAAGTTTGCAAGTTGTTATATATCCTATATAACATCTTTTACCAATTTTGTTTAACATCAAAATAAACTTATTTTAAAGATCATTCACTTTTTTAATATCTTTGGCTTGGAAAGTGTGTAAATAACTATTCTGTCTTGATTATATCTCCATCCCATCCTTCCTTGATATGATGCATAACGGTCAGACAGCAATGAAATAATTCTATTAAAAGTAATACTTTCATACACCAGAAAAAATGGACATTTGACTTTAATTCTTTTCCATGAATGCCTAGTTTTCTTCCTTAACATGAAACAAAAGAAATCCCCCCAAAACAGTTCTTCGAATGGCAGATACCAGCAGAAATCTGACTATACCCTTGGGAATATGTGACTTGGGTAAGCAGAACTATCTAATGCCTTGTTATGTAGGATGCAGGCAGATTTGTTCTGTTGTCTTTTTTTTTAGATTAACAGCTTCCATGAGTGAATCAGCTAGGAGAACTTCACATTTTGGAGAAAGAGCCATAATATACAGACTGCCTTCTGGCCTTTCACTTTCTAGCTAAGCGGCCACATATTCAGCAGTGCATCAACATGTGGGAATTTCTCACTGTCAGCTATTACTTCTTAAGTTCAAAGATCTCTCAAGCTGCTGGCTAGGCAATGGACTTGAATGGCCTTGAGATATTCAAGATAATTTATGAGTAACACAATGGCATATTAATCTATATATTTTGTGCAAGCCCCTCTTGCAACCCAAGAAACGTGAGGGTCTTGGCTTATATATTCCTTTTTTAATGCCGATACTGTGATATAGTATCATGTGTTGATCCCACTACATTGTTTAGCATAAGCCTGTTAAGCAAGGATTCTTGTCTATGGAATACATTTAAAACACTGCAGGGATATTCCTGCAGCATACAGTCTTACAATTCTTCTAGATCTATAATCACACTGAAAACTTATTTGTGTTTACATTTAAAAGTACAGAAAAAATGCAATATTCCGAGATAGTAATCTTGCATATTATTTAAACTAAAAGTGTGATTTCTCCAGTCCCTCTCCAACAGTAGGAAACAGTAGGAGAAACTTTTTTGTGCGTGGTAGAGTTTTGACAAGGAGTTACATTTTAAAAGTTATTGTGATGGAGGAGGATATGTTTGTGCCTAGTTCTCTTGGCCATACCTACCAAGTGCTATATGATTCATGTGTAGAGCTATGATTTTGGTCCTCAATTTAGACTTGCTCCTCTTCGATTTACAAATGCTCCTCGTAAAGTGAGACATGTTTCTTGCTAAGTAAATAAATAAAGCCTATGCAAAGATTTACAAACTATACAGGGTCTGGTATATAAAAAACTTCCTTTGTGAAAAATAAAAAAGTTCTTCTCTTTCCGACTCTCTGTTATGAACTTTTAATGCTCAGAAGTTGAGAGTTATGCTCTTGTCATCACTGCACTTTAACATCTTTGGAATATAGAAGATCCTGGTGGGAGTAATGCTATCACCCATACATGAGGATGAGCACCCCAACATGCTGTTTTATTACACTGCAGCTGCTAATTTCCATATTTGTAGAGGTAATGTCTGAGAATGGTTACAAGTCTATCTGTCTTCAATGTTTTAAATATACCCCAAGCAGTGTGTTTGAAACTTATAGGACTGAATACCTAATCACAGAACAAAGAGTATGCTTAACTGTTCCCTGATTATGAAGAAACCCTTGAGCTCCAATTCTGAGCCCATGTGCTGTAAGGAAATCACTGCTGACTCACGTTTGCAGTGTAGGAGAGCTAAATTTTAAATATTATCTTCCCTCTGTAATCCCCCAAGCTAAATGTACAAAAGTGTTACTGACTGATCCCCACTCCAGCATCATCAAAAAACTACCACAACTTGGTGTAAATCCCTATCTCATCAGGTGGGTGGCCAACTGGCTTGCCAATAGGACCCACAAAATCAAAATGGGTGCTACCACCTCTGATAGACCTATCAGTAGAAGTGTGGGGATCTGTCCTGGGATCCCTATTGTTTGGCATCTACTTCTCAGAGGTCCAGACAAAGACAAAAGGCCTGTAGCTGACCAAGTTTGCAGACAACTGTAAGTTGGATGCTGTCATTGACTCCCCAGATGATGTTAACATACTTTAAGAGGGTCTCACAGCAACAAATGACTGGTGCCAAAGTCATGGCCTTAAGTTAAATGCAAAAAATTATATTATCATACCATTTGGCAAAAACATGGCCCCTACTGATTACCACATAAACGGCAACCCCCAAGCACACAACCTGTGGTGAGAGACCTGGGTACACAGGTTGACAACAATCTCACATTTGACCATCATGTAGTAGCAGTGGTCAGAAAAGCCTTTTACTTTGTTCATCTCATAAGTATGGGGATTGCACCCAGAAGAAAGGAGGTTATTACCTCTCTATACTCCTCCCTCATTAGGCCAGTAATTGAGTACAATACCCCATCGGGTATGCACCTCTCCAAACACCTGAGCCAACTGGAAAAGCCACAGAAATACCTCACAAAGAGAATCCATGACCTCCAACACCTGTCCTATGTGGGCAGGCTCAAATCACTATCACTCTATTCTGTATTGTACAGATTGCTCAGAAGTGACATGTGTCTTGCCTAGAAGGCAATCTCAGACCCTGCTCTACTAGAGGTGCTCCATATTCGTAAGTTTAACTCCTCTTGCATTACCCAATTCAAAGGCTTAAATCTAATATGTGACGTTAACAAAACCTGATGGAGAGACAGGTTTGTCTCCCAGAGGCTGCCCAATCTCTGGAATAGACTCCCCATAAATGTCAAAGTACGTCACTGACCCTCTTCAAGTGCAACCTTGATGAGTGGATGGGAAACCACAAATTTGTCCCAGGGATTCCACCTGTGTCCCTCACTGACAGGGCAACAGGTGCTGATTGACGTTTCTTTTTTGGGGATAAACTTTTGGCCAGTCTTGTAAGGGCCCCAGGACCATTAGCCTAGTAATCTCTTATGATCCTATGATTGTCTGCATGCACAAAACTAGCATGTTTCTCCAGGTATTTAGGGAATAAGTGGTGAGCATGTTTAAATAAAAAATACTGCAACTGCATGAAAACTAAGTAAAATGAAAAAAATATGTGAAATGAAGACAAAAAAAAGACTGCTCACACCAAAAATATGTTCAGTACTTTCATCTATTTGTATTTAAATTGAGTATGTGGGTTGCATTGCTGCTGGTGTTCTGAAGAAGTCTGTGTGATTAAACGAATGAAAGTACTAAATGTATTTTTGTGGTGAGCATGTTTACTTAGATAAAGTTACAGGAATTCTAACAGCTTTTTATGCGTATCAGTGCATCAAATGACAAAATAATTAAGAAATATTCACATTAAAAGCACAGTTTGAATTGAATAACATGATGCTTAATAGTGTTCTAGTTAAATGCTATGTTTTTTTAGAAATCTACACTAGTTAACTATTCAATAAGAAAAATAAAATGGATATTTTTACACACCACTGCAAATGTAGCATTTAGGATTTCTTCTTCAGTTCTCATCCGCATACACTCAACCATGGAAGCAGAGGTCAATGTGTCACAGTTAGAAGCATTAGCAATGATCTGTAAAACAATAATAAATTAACACATTTGTTGTATAGATACATGATACAACATGAGTACATTGATTCATAAGAAAATGATGGATTCTGCTGATATTCAGTAGAAACAGCATGCAAACCTTTTTATAGGTAAACCCTGTAAATACTGCAAACTATTTTTTGTGGGTAAATTGCAAACCTCAACATATATACATACCAGGTTCTCACTTTTTGTTGCCCGAAAGTAAAAATATTTTTCCTGCTTTGTTACCCAAAAAGAAAAACAAAATTTTTTTCTTTGTCTTGGTGCATTCATTATTTCAGTCTGTGATCATACCACAAACTATAACTAGAAACAATGCCAAAATGAAAAATGTCCTTGTATTTTGTATGCCTTAGAGCAATGTCTTCATCAAGCATGTTATCCCTCTGTTTACTGATTCCATGATCTTTGTGTTCCCTACAACAGTGCATTTTTTCCCTTTTATGTAGTACTTTTGTAGCCCTTTTGTAAGATTTTTAAACTACTTTTGTTTTCATGCTTGTATCTTAACAACCATCAGGGTGAAGTTCTGACTATATCTAACACCTCATGTTCATTATTGCTGTTTCTGAAAACAAAAGCCTCCTCACATTACCTCTAAATATGATGTAACTTGTTAAGAGTCATAATTTCCTCTATGTTGTTACTTTTGTCTATACTGTCTACCTCCCATTCACCTTCATATGTGTTACGCATGTGTGTATATATGTCAGTCTGTCTGTTGTACATGAGTAGAACGTGTGTTTCAGAACTACCAGGCACTCAAAGGAATATTAGTGGTTCTAGCAGAAATGGTGGGACATTTCATCTCTGCACTTTGAGAAAACAAATGCCTTGTTTGACTTCCCCATACTTAAGTTATATTTCAGTAGCTGCTGCTCTGTGTCTATACCTGTGCCATGAAGCAGACAAGAACATTTGATTTTATTTTCTATCATCTTAATTTTAGTTATCTGTGTTAAAAGGTAGAACCATTTGGCACAATCATTTCTTTAAAGAGGCATACTCAAAGCATTGTCTGAATAAATGACTTCCAGAAGGTCAGACAATTTGCAGGTGGAAATAAAAAGAAACAAACCTAGGATTGCAGGATAAAGCCTGTCACTACATTTGACTTATCTGAGCCTGCCAGATTTTTATCCTGTCTAAATGTATTAACAACTATTGTGCAGACCTCAAAAAAAATTCCTTTTGATAAAAAAATTAAATTAAATTAAATTACAGTGAAAAAAAACACATGAAATGGCAGTGCAAGGAAATATAATTTAATAAGTCAGTATGGATCAAAATAAAACAGCTGTAAAAAACAAGTAAATGCTTTTGTCTCAGCTAAAGATACATCTTAAGGCAGATGACATATTAGATTACATTCACATCATGTGATACCTTCATTGCCATCAAATCAATATAAACACACTTCTAATACTTCAACGTTCTCTTATTTAAAACTGCATTAAAATTAATATGACCATTCAAACCAGGAAAAGCTGTTGCCTTTAATAAAACCTGCTAATGGTGTTCACTAATATTCAGTTCGTTATCAGGATTACTACCTTTAACTTCATTTCCTGCTAATTTCATGATAACGTTAAGAACTTCTCTTGTGCTGGCTGTGTTTTTTGCAACCAGCACAAAATGCTTCACAGTTCACATTATCTTGGTGCCTAATAAGATTTCAGTATTAATACAAAAAATGATGAAGGGCTGGAAATTTAACTCACATTGTTTACATGTCTTATACACACATATTTATCATTTACCGCAATTGCAGCATTTTCAACAACCTTGTTATACCTTTCCAGGAAGTCTTTTACATTATCATGTTCCTTATTAATAATTACAATTTTGTTAGCAATTTTTTTTTCAGTTCTTTGTTGACTGTCAGGGTCTTCTAATTTGTGGAATATTGTTGTATATCCCAGGAGTTTCTAAACTATGTGTTAAAACAAACCTGACTCCTTCTAAATATTAGGGCCATCTCTAGGCTGATCACAATTTCCACATTCATTTTCAGTCAAGACTAACAGTTTAAATGATGAGCAACTGCCAGCTAAAATCTCATTTTCATAATCTTCTAATAATACAGGGGAATACCCCTCTCTAAAAAAATCTATTCTTAAGTACCATTTGACTTGAAAGCACTGTCTTGTCAGCAGGTAATATAGAAGTATAATTTAGTAATATGTGCCATCCATCTGTCCCTTCTACACATTATTTTTTAAACAAGATGGGTGCATGTTTTTGTGTTTTAAATATGAATTTTTGCCAATTTTTTTTTCATGCAAGCAGAAGTTTTAAAACTATGACTACCAGAACTTTTAAAACAGTGAGGTATATAAAAATGATTTTGTAAACATAATTTCAAAATTAAACTTCAAAAATTCTGTCAAGTCATTTAAAAGGTTACAAGGAGTGAACAAGCCACTTAATCACCATCTCACATGAAAAAACGTGTCAATAAAGGCTTTACCCTTATGAAATAAAGGCTAGCTACATACAAATACATTTTCCTTTTGTGTCATCGCATAGCTGAGGGGGCCATGATATCTCCCATAGCTGTGCTGTTTCTTTATTGATCGATTGCAATTTCTTAATCAGGTAGGTGGACTGGTCTAACCTGGGTTCAAAAAGAGCAGGTGAAAAACAAGTAGCATTGAAAATTTGCAGAATATCGAAGAATGCTGACTTAGATTAGTACAATGCATCAATTATAGAAAAGCTGACAGAGCATAATGAGGAATACTATAGTGCGTAATAGTAATGTGTAAATCACTCAGCTATGTGTGCAGTAATTAAACTGTCTAAAGACTATATACAATATGTACAAAGTATGCAGTGCTAACTGCGGTAAAGAGATTCAGATTATTTTAAGGAGTTAGTATGCAATTTTATATGAAGTTGTCCAGTATTGCAAAGACAACTGCATTTCACTTTATTATGAAAATCTTCTTTCATCCCTATTTTGAATGTCTCTGTATTTTGTTGTGCTCATATTTCAGAGTGAAGTTAATTCTGTGCCACTGAGGCTATTGTTGCAAAGGGCCTTTCACCTATAGTAGTTCTGAATGGTCTCATGAAGGTTAATCCTTTTCTTGTTACTTCTGCAGAAGAAATTGGGTCCCTAAAGTTAAGGTGAGTCAAAGGAGAGGGATTTATGTTAGTTTTTTTGTTCTTAAAGATTAAGGTATTGAAGATAATGGTGGACATAGCATGTATGATTGCAATGGTGGGTGTTTGCTATTAGCAAATAAGACACAGTGTCAGATTTTATCTTCTGCCACCAGAAGTTTGTAGGTATCGTTGATGGAGTAAATTGCAGGCACTGGCAGCCCCTATTCCAGCTTGGATTTGAGAACCTTTCTAGCTCATCAAGCTATGAGGGAGAGGATGTAGGGAAATTTGAGTAGAAAGGTTTAACTGAGCAAGTGTGTTGGAGATGGCAGTCTCAGTATGTGGGGTGAAACATAGTGGGGTCAAGACTGACATCTCAATATCTTTGTGAAGTTTCCTGGGGTTTGATATTGTCAGCATTGCCTTTAATTTCAGTGGGTTAACTGTTTAAAACTCTTGTCCTTAAGTACAAATTTGTTGTTATATAAAACAAAAATGAAAACAATGACATATTAAATTAATCTTCCTGAGAAAGCAGGACAAACAGTCAAACACTGTCTAACCCACCAAAAAGTTCATGGAGGATAACACTATATAAATTAATAACATTAGGAATAACCATAATGTCTTGTTCAAAAAAAGAAATAAAATAACAAAGTGTCCAGAGTATAAAATGAAAGACAAAATTCTTCTAACCCCCAGATTTTAATTCATAATCAGTAAATATAGCAATATTTTTGGTCTCTGAGCCCCTTGTTGGTGCTATGGGCATTAAATGGGGGCTAATACAGAATTTATGTATTTTGGGGATACCAAATAAAAATAGAATTTTAGCTTTAGCTACACATAGTTAATCAAGCAATTCCTTAGAAATGACCTGTTCCTTGTATGGCTACATCAATTTTATTCTAAGAATTCATGATATCACAATTTGAAATAGAGACTGTTTCCTATCAGCACTGCCCATTATAGTGAAGATCCACCCTTATCAGCCTTCATTATTCTCAAGTTAGTATTATTCCTTATTGAGCAGAAGGCCTTTCCTTCAACATTGGATAGGTTCAATTACTTATTTTGTAATAATTAGACTAACAACTTACTAATAACATATTTACATGTGCTCTGAAAACTTAAAATTATATAAAGAGAAGGAAGATTTTATAGATGTTTTACTTGGATCCACATTAACCTATTAAATTCTGTTTTCTGCCACTCTCATTGCACGTTTTTTATTTATTTTTATTAATGACAGGAATGTGCTTCTTGCCATTTTTTCTGGATTTTTTCACTGCTTAAAATATATAAAACTATGCACATGTACATGTATTTCCTACATAAAATTATGCACACAATTTCACACTGCGTATGCAGCTTGATACATGACTGCTAGTATGTGCATGTTACTGTGAATATGGCTGACTTGTAGTTAGCAACCTTATATAGCCAAAATAAATTTTCAGTAGGGTTTATTCAGTCAGCTGCCATTTGTTTTATGTCATTAAAATTTTCTTGTGTGATAAGATATAATATTGCTCATTATCATTTAATCACACAGATTGACTATATTAAACAAATCTGTGTAAAACTCTTCCTCCAATTGCACTGTAAATTACCTTCTAATAGAAAAGGATTTTGCTTGAGGTTTCTAGACTCACTTTTAATTTTAATAAGCTTTATTCCAGTGCTACTCAAAGTATAGTCCATGGGATGTATTACCATTTGATTTGACTTTTCTTTTAAGCAAAAAAGACAGCATTTTTTTATTTAAAGAGATAAATAAAATATAAAATGGCCTGTAGAGTTCTTTAGCTGAGATTCCACAGCTAGAGCTCCAGAAAGCCTGCAGATATAAAATAGGGAATGGATAATTGCTGGTTAGCTGGGAAAACAGGCACTGAAGCAGTTGGCAAGTCTTTTTTTTTAATTACTGAGGAAGCAAAAGGCTTCAAAATGCGACATGTGTTTGTGTGTTTTGTTAGCATATTGTTAATTATTGCAGTCAGTAAATAATGGATGACATTTGAGTTTCAGACTCCATATGCTTCAGAACCTGCAGTGTAAAGTGTGTTATAGTAGCAAATAGGTGATGATTTTTGAATCAAGAGGCCAAGATCATTTGCAAGGGGTTGCCCTGTCTGCTTTTGACAGCAGTGACATGAACTATTTTCGTTTAAACATGTTTGTTGTGCAGGGCACAAACCTCCTACACTCCCACAACCTTACTGCTTATCTGTATACACACACACACACACACACACACACATATATATATATATATATATATATATATATATATATATATATACACCATTTTCAAGATTGCTATACCTCATTGAAAAGGATGATACTTTAAAACATCGCAATCTCTAGTTTAGTATACATAAAGTCCATTTCTGCATATTCAGCCTGACTGTTCCAGAATTTGCAGTAACTCATTTTAGAATTTGAAACTGTTACCCTAAACCAGTCACCCAGCATCTCAGAAGCTGTTTAACTGGTGTATGACCATCATTGACATGGCTAAATTGGCAATGCTAGCAGGACTACTGCTACTGTACCAATCAGCTATTCCAGTGCTTAAATATGGTGTCCATTTATACTTGCATTTGTAGAAAATTGTTCCTATTCTTACATCTAGTTATTTAAAAATAAAACTGGAAGTGTTAAGTTCTCATAAACTGCTGCTTTTATAAGTATTTAATGCAGTGAGATATAAGTACAGCAAAAGTAGCATATCAGAAATTAAGAGAATGCTGTAAATGCCCTGCACTGTGAAAAATATATGAGCAAAATGTCAGTAGTTGTTTATCCTGGGTATTGGCAGATCTTCTTAACTATATGTTTGCAATTTATATAGATAGATAGATAGATAGATAGATAGATAGATAGATAGATAGATAGATAGATATGTACAGTTACAATGATTTACTCATTTAAGAATGATGACATTTAGAGCAGTTTTCACAAAACAACTATTTACCTTTGCAATTGGCTGTGGATTGATGTTGAATAGTCCTGGAAGGAATGCTGTTCCACTTTCAGAAATTGCTTTATGAAATAGGTCCTTAGACAAAGGAGACAGAAGCTATATGAACAGAAAAAAATAAAGATTAATTTTAATTTTCAGGGGGTCAATGATATTTTTAAATAATATACCAAGAATCATGACAGAGAAGAACCCATAGTTTAAGAGATACAGCTTCAAACTAGCTTTTCTGGAAAATTAAAGTAACCATTTTTTAATAGGTGAAGTGCATTGTTAAATTTTCTGTGCATAACCTCAACTGACTATCCACCATTGCTTTGAGCAGAAGTGGTCTTGGTCTCCATGTCATGCCAGCTCCCCTTCCCCTTATACTCCTGTCACTGCCAGTTATTCAGCTTGTACCCCCATCTTCTGGGGTATACTACCCTACCATATTTCATAGCACAGTTTGGAGCTGGATAGGTGTTTTTGCAAAATAATATTAAAAAAGCAAATGTTCTGATATTGCAAAGCAGAAACTATTTTTAACTTTCTTTTAATTGATGTAGAAAACTGATACTCTTTCTGAAGCACATTGTTATAATCTAAAACAAAAACGAATACAATTTTTACAATTATTTTGGCAGATTAATCTTCTGTACTGGTTGGTTGTATTGCTTACCCTGCATAACTTTGTCTTTCAGCAAAAAAAAATGTTCAGCTTTAAGTATCTGAATGGTGTCAACCCTCACTTTTAGAAGTAATTCAATATGACCCTGTTTAGATTAGTCTTTTCCTTCCAGCAGGAGCCACAATTTGTCACACATTACTATGATCCAAGAGGTTAAAGTTTACTTCCATAATTAGGAAAATAAAGACTTAGACTTTTTTTTTCATTTTTTTTTACTTGGGGCAAAACTGCCTACACAGTATAAATACTCGGGTCTATATTACAAGATTGAAACACAAAAAGAGCGAATGCTGTTTAATTGAACACTGGGAAAAATCACTGTTCCATGCATTCGATATTTTGTAGTTTCGGGCATTAGTGTTCGATTAAAGAGCATTCACTCTTTTTGTGTTTCGATCTTGTAATATAGACCCTAAATACTCCATGTATGTGAACCAGCCGCTTTGAAATAGAAGGATAAATCCTTAAATACTACTCCGGTCACCTGAGGTCAAATAATGGATCCAAGTACCTGTTGAATCTGGAGTGGGAGATGAGAGGAGCAATGCCATTTTTATGGCTTGCATCTCTTTGGGGGAGGGGGGTTTGGTGTTGGAGCAGTTGCCTGGTGCTCATATTGATGTGATGGAATCCCCAGTGGAGAGCGGAGGTCTATGGGATCACTGCTGCTTTAAGGGGGACTGTCCTGAGAGGTCATATCACCCATGGATATGAGTGACATGCCTTTGCTTAAGCTCATTACATGCTGAACCCTGGGCCTGTTACTGGGCATATGCACTGGAGTTAGGGATAAAAGAACAAAAAAATGATAACCCTCTCAGTTATCTCTTACCTTGGTATATGGGAATGAATGGGCAAGTTTAAAGAGAGAGGTTCTAATAACAAGCAGTAGGGAAAAATGTTTAAAAAAAATTAATGTGGTATCTCTGGAATGAACCAGATATGAAGCAGGATAACACTACCATAGGAATTTATATCTTGTTTGTGTATGCCTCTACAAGACAGTCACATACGATTACTCACATCTCATTTCTGTGGTAGCCTGACTTTATTAGAAGGTAAGTCTCACTTTAGGTAAGAGACTCTTTGCCTATCACTTTCAACATTCCTGTATAGCCAGGTAGCCACCAGTTAGGTTGTAGAATCCCATCCTTGCAGCTTCTAATTGACGGCACTTGGTAGGAACCTACAGAAATGTAAGATTCTCTACCTGAAATATCCACATAAATATCATAATAGTATATTATTGGGTAGTTGTATCACCTAATGTCTGGTTTGCCATTCTAGTCATTCATTAGGTGCATATTTGTTCCCCAAAGACTAAATCAACAAAACCCATATCACCAAAAGCAGCTCACCAAATTACAATAGCAAGAGTATACCAAATGGAAACTGATGAATACCAAAACTTTTAGAGGAAACAAAAGTGCAAAACTGGTAGTGGGCTATGATGGTAAGGAATGTGCATATATAAGAAAGTATGACTACACTTCATTCAGGGAGCAGGAATACATATCAGATGTAGGCAACATTTCTTATTGAATAGAAATCTATGTATGCTTATAGGATCATAGGAAGTTACTAGCCTAATGACCCTAGGGCCCTTACGAGCTTAGCCAAGTTCTACCCTTATTTCCTCAATCAGCTCCTATTGACCCCGTTCAAGAGGGACACAGGTGGAACCCATGGGGTAAATTTATAGTTATCCATCCAATCGTCCAGACTGTGTTTGAAGTGGCCAATGAGGTGCTCTGTTTGACATGAAATGGGTGCCTTTTCCAAAGGTGTGGTAACCTCTGAGAGACAAATCTGTCCTTCCAGCAGGTTCTGTTACTGTCACATACCAGGTTAAAGTCTTTAGAGCAAGTAACCTGTGTATCATTTGACTTGCGGATATGCAGCATTTCCAATAAAGCAGAGTCAGGGATTGCCCTATATGCAAGGCAGAGATTGCCAATGAGTAGTCTGTATGAAACAGAATAAAGTGACAGTGATTTCAGATGATCCACATAGGACATATGCTGAAGACTTTGAATTTTCCTTGTGAGGCACCTTTGTGGTCTCTCCAATTGCTGCAGGTGCTTGGAAAGGTACGTACCAAAAGGGGCACTGTATTCAGTTATTGGTCTGATGAGAGAAGAGCACAGGGAGATTATAAGTTCTTTTTTTCTGGATGCAATGCCCTTACATATGAGATAAACACTATAGAATGCCTTTCTTACCATTCTGGAGACATGGTGATCAAAAGTAAGGTTGCTGTCAACCTGTGTACCCAGGTCTCTCACTACTGAGTGAGTACTTAGGGTGTTGCTATTGATGTGATAGTTAGCAGGAACATCACTCTTGCCAAAAGGGATAACAACACATTTTTTTGCATTGAGTTTAAGGCCATGACTTTGGCACCAATCATTTGTTTAACACCCTCTTGTAGGATGTTGACATCATTTGGAGATTCTATGACTGCTCGCAGTTTACAGTTACAGTCATCAGCAAACTTTGACAGCCACAGACGTTTAGTTTTTGCTTGTACGTCAGAGAAATAGAGTCCAAACAGGAGCGGTCCCAGGATTGATGCTTGTGGAACACCACTGGTTACAGCTCTGCGGTTGGAGGTGGATTCCCCCTATTTTGACTATCTGAGTTCTATCAATCAGTCAGTTAGTGACCCATCTAACAATATAAGAGTTGATACCTCACTGGGTGAGTTTGTCAATGATGCCTGAGTGGGGGATAGTGTCAAAAGCCTTGGCTAAGTCTAGGTAGGCTGTATACACAGATTTCCCCTCATCCAGGGCCTTGGTGACTGTCTTGAATAAGTCCACCAGGTTTAATAGTCATGATCTCCCTTTGACAAATCCAAGCTCTATGGCCTTGCAGATAAGGCTAGTTAGGCTAATAGGTCTACAGTTCACAGGGTCAGTGGAAGCACTACCTTGTGCAAGGGGATAACAGTGGCCATTTTCCATTCACCTGGGATGAAGCCAGTGCTTAAACTAAGACTGAAAAGAGTACTTAATGGTGTTGCTAATTCTCATTGGAGCTCATGTAGGACGCAGCCTGGGATGTTATCAGGTCCCATAGATGCTATCTTTTTGGCCTTAGATAGGGCATTTACGACCTACTCTTTAGAGATACAAGGTAGGGACAGGTGGTAGGGATGACATGGCATATGTGTGGCTGGGACAGGGGCATGAAGTTTTCACAGAACCTCTTGGCTAACAGTTTAGCTATGCCCACATGCTCAGTTTATGTGGCATCATCAACTACCAGTTTGGCACAAATCTGGGCCTTTCCTTTTAGGTTATGGATGTAACTAAAGAATGCCTTATGGTTGTTCTTAGCTGAGGAAGCTGATTTGGATTCATAGTTTGCTTTGGAGGTTTTCACAAGAAGTCTTATTTCCTTGTTTAAGCTGAGGAGGAAGTGTTTCCAGTTTAGGGCTTGCTTCCACCTACTTCTAGACAGCAATTTCTACCTCTTATTGTAAAGCCTCTTAATAGCAGTGGTCCACCAGACAGGTTTGCTCTTTCTTGAGGAGCTTGTTTTGGTCCTATCAGGTACAGCCAAGACACTGCAGTTATACAGGTTTTTGTATGTGTAAAACACTAGTGTAGAACTCGGTATAGTTGCTAGTTCTGTTTGAGGGTGCAGGTGCAGTGAAGCTATTTATACCATCCCATAAGAGGTTATAATCTGCTTTGAAGAAGTTTTTTAGTTTAGATGCTGCCGGGTGTGGGGGGGGGGGGGTCAGGTGTGATAGTTATGTAGAATGAAACTGATTTGTGGTTAGATCTCACCAGGGGAGACCTCACAGTGGGATGCTACAGTGGTCCAGCATATTTGCAAGCACCAGATCTAGGATGTTAGCACCCCTTGTGGAGGTGTCAACTACCTGGTCCAAGGCACTGGAGTTAATGAAGTTGAGGACCCTTTGGGTAAGTGAGTTTCTCCATGAGTAATTTATCCAGTCAATGGATGGGTAATTAAAGTCACCCAACACCATGGTGTTCATACCTCTCAACCTGGAAACATCAAAAATCTGGACAAAGTCCCAAGAAAAATAGGTAGAATTGGCCAAAAATCTGTACGCTCATTAACATAAAATGTGCATATATAATTATGTAACCCCACCCACTCCAATGGAATTGTGGGATATCATCATTCAAACGCAAATTGAAGAATAGACAAAATATTAAACAAAATATAACCAGAAAAGTGTTGTATTTAAACATTTGAAAGTGTATCAAACTTTGAATTTGTATAAAACTAAAATACAATTGTCTTTTATAAAATTAAAATTAACTGCATTGAATCAAGAAAGGTGTTAAAAGCTGACAAGCAACAGCAGACCCCATGTAGAAAATCAGAAAAAAGGGGGGAGGGTTGATGATAATTTAATTCCAGTCAAGCTTGCATTGCACTAGTTAGCCAACAGGTTCATAGTTACTATATATCTCCTTCCAAGGAGGACATTCTCAGGATGCAGCATCCACCCCCTTTAAAAGTACTACACAGTACAGTAACAGCAATCCATCTACATACTGTGGGAGTAGAACCGACAGCCTTTTGCATCAAGAACAAGTACACTACCTGTTGTGCCACTAACAATGCAAGCAGATTTGGCATAAGCAGCACAAAACTTCTCTTCCCCTGAAGCTCTCAGCTCCTTGTAAAATCCACTTGGCACTCAACTATATCTCTCGACTTTGCAGCACAAGAAATCTGGAAAAAGCCAAAATTTATTGCGGGGGCCAAAGACCCAAAAAACAGGGGCACATTTTAAACATTGCTTGTGTATATCTTGGAAAGTTGATAGAACAAGATGTTCTGTGTTACTATGTGTTTCCTGAAATATACAGGAAGACTGAAACTTAAATGGTTGTCATTATTTAGTGAATTCAGTTCTCACTTATTTGCTAGAAAATCACACATTTTAAGAACAGACCAAAAGTATGAGTCAAACACTCCAGACATTGAATCACAAAGAATCACAACTGGTGGTATGGGTAGGTTATTCAGGGTCTTGCTCCTTGTATCTAAGGTACAGGGTTTGAGCCTGAGGAATACTAACCACCAGGTATACTTACCTGGGGCATAGTACATACACATGCCACAAATAATAAGCTAAACTAGCATATCAGATAAAATACAACTTAAGAGTAAATTGTTCCCTAGCACTGAATAACTGTCTGCTTAAACAGATGTGTAGCCGCTGCTGCTAGATGCATAGCATAGCCATAGAATGGAGCGGCAGCCAGAATTAATGAATCACTGTCTGCTTAGCTGGTCAGAATTCTTTTTTTCTTACCTGGGAGTCCATTTCTCATCTTGACCCATGGCATGTGGGTGGGTGCTGGGCAGACTCTGCAAAACTTAAATTTACACAGCTGCTATTGCTGCTCTATTCCCTCCAAAACAGTTTAAAATCTGACTGAGTCCAATGAAGCATGCATGCTTCTGTAGGTTGGTGATGTGTGGTGACATCAGCCATAAATTTAAAGTTGTAACCAAAAAAAAAGCAAAAAAAATCAGGAATTAAAGGGCCCACTCAGCAATACATGGCACCCCATTATTTTAGCCTCAAAACTGGTAAATACTGAGGAATTCAGTACAGTTGAGAGGTATGATGGTGTTTGGATGTATCTTGATAGACTCAAGTAGATCCAAATAGGCAGAGTGGGTATCCTGATTCATGGAGTGATTCCTGCATCTAGTAGCAACTTGAATAGGTATCCTACCAATGGTTAATTGAACCTGAAGTAGCTCCAAGGAATCTTACTGTTTAACCATTCTGGGGTGTATTTATCTTTAATGAATATCGATCCACCGCATCCTTTAGTTTTCAAGCCTTCAGTCTGTGATCTGAACATGTGAAAGGAGGTGTAACCCAGTATGGCTGGGGTACTCTCCACTGCCTGGAACCAAGTCTCTGTGGCTGCACAAATATCTGTGTCTTCCAAGGTGAGGACTGCTTCCAGTGAGTGCAGTTTCATGTTAAGACTCCTACCATTTAGCACCATAACCTTGAGGTTGTTTTTAGATGGAGTTTTTACGTCAGGAATTTTGTCCTTGAGGCACTGCCAAAAAAACACACTATGGGGGTGACAAGAGCCTTAGCCAGTAGCCTAAATCCCAGGAGTGACAGATGAAGACCATCTCTGGCAAAGTATTGAGGTCTGTCGATCAGGCTGACAGATACTGAGTCCCCTTAGAATGACACCAGAAATTAAGCCAATTATTGAATTCAATAAGTTTCTGTTTGTATTGAGGCATCATCCTAGGTGAAGGTAAAATACTGCTTAAGGCTAAGGACATACCTTCCTGAGACACAGTCATGTGTCTCTTCATATAGTCCAGAGCAGTACGTCTTAAGTCGTTCACACAGATCGTGTCAGTTGTGCACAATAGCATTAACAAAACACCAGTGTTAAATGGCTATCTTTTCTGTAGTATTTTTGATAGGTAAACATCTATTGTATTCATATTCTGTATCATCTGTATCTTCTATAATACTGGTATACCTCCCATCACTTTTAAGAATATCATTAGTGCAATCAAGATCAATTTGGATAATATGCAGGATTTCATAGAAGAGTTTAATGTTCAGTAGGATGCATAACCAGTACTAGCAAGCCTCATCTGAATTCTTTGTATAACACATAAAACTGCTCACAGTTCAAATAACAGATATTCTAGAACTCTGTTGGAATCATAGTAGACAGTCACTCTCAAAATGATATGCGCCATGCTTCTTTGGAAGACCATGAAGGTGGTAGCTTTCAAATAAATGCAATATGTTTTGTAATAGATGTCATCCATGATTTTAGTTATTTCTATGCTGTAGGACCTTGGAGAGAGCAAGAAAGCAAAGTGCTACACTTTGTTTAACTAGCAAAGGAAATTTAGGACAGGAACCACTTAGTTTGGTACTGCATCCTTTTTGTGATTAGTGACAGATAATCTGAAATGGAAGCAACATACAAAGGAAAGGTGTAATGTACAGCACTGATAACCACCTATTCCACAACAGGTTTCAGTCCCTCAGCATGTTCAGTCATTATGTTCCACATAGTGCTGTATGCCTTCTCACTGTTCCTAATGAATTAACACATATACAGGGCATACAATCTGAGATGAGTCACAGAACTCCACAGCAGTATGGATGCAATACATTTACCTCTCTAGTAATGCCTTGACAAGGAGTATCCCATCAGTTAGCTCTCTGTAAATCTTTCAGGTTAGACTCTGTGATCAGATTAATGATAATAATAATAATAATAATGCAGTTACTCCATCTGTCCTTTTCACTCCAATATGAAGGTGCCACTTTATAAGGGAAACATATTTGTTCAGGGATAGTAAACTTTTTGGTAGGTCTTAGCCTTCTAGCATGTTCTTTCTTCTCTTCCTTTTTAATAGCCTGTTGAGACAGAAGTTTCATGGCATGGCTTATACTATTTTCTTATCTTCTTCTGCATGGTATGTGGGTAACCTGGCAATGTTTCTCATGGAACTTCATGGGCCATTCTTTTACCTGGGATACTTTAAGTGGTCCCTTGGAAATAGCATGCTCCAGTACATGATGGTGACCTAGTACTTTCAGCAGCCCTTCATTGTTATTGTATAACATCGGTGAAAGCTCATCCTTAAAATGTTTGTGTAGCTTTCAGCTTGGGTGGCCAATGTGACTCCCCACTGATGAACTTTAAAAGGTGGGAGCAGCAAAAAAAGGTTATGGAGGGCTCATTGATCCAGTAATTATGCATATCCTGAGTAAATCAGACAAAGAAATGGTAGAAGTCATGATGTAAAAGTTCAGCTCAGCTGGGAAAGTTTTTTTTAATGAGGAAATAAGCCACTGCATCTCACTGGCCCCTCTCTTGATGTCAGCAGCAAAACACAATAAACTTGTTCAACCAAAATGTTGGAATAAGGTCTATTCAGGGTTTATAATAAGTAAATTATGCACTACAAGGCATGGAAAGCAAGTAGGAATTATTGATAAAGAAAGAGGTATAGGAGAGCTGCCAGCTCTATTGCCATACAGGAAAAAAGCTCTGACTAAGATCCAAGTTCAGCTAACAGCTCAGTCATCTACTGCAGCTGGCATGAGAGAAGATAAATAATGAAGCATTGCATGCTTACCTAGTCCAGGAGGGAGGGTACGGGGATATCCTTGAGGATCATGGATAATTTCACAAGAACTCATCATGATACCAGGACCATAATAATAGCCAGTGCTGAGATAGATTAATTGAGAGGGGCACCACTGTGTAGTTGTTTGTTTCCCCTGACAGCACTATAAAACACCCACCTTTGTGATGTCATGGAGGCAAATCCCTGGTGGCAGCAGTATGATGGACTCAATTTTTCCACTCCTCTCGCCCACCATGAGGTTCTCAGCCAAATAGTTAGCAGGTCTTCCCCTCCACTGAAATGAAACTTACCCCACAAAGTGACACATCCAGAGTAACCCAAAGATATGATGACCCAGGGAAAGAAGGGCTTATCGGAGCAGCTGGGGATCCGAAGTCAGTAATAACTGGCAAAAAAAAAAAATGTGACAGCTAAACAGAATATTAAAACTTTAGTTAAGGCTAGTACAGCTGAGTTAAAACATTCACTGGCAAGTCAATCAGACAAAAGGATTTTTATGTATTTTCCATCTACATATAACATTGAACAGAGTAACATGAGATGCCCTTACCTTCACTGCTGCAGTATTCTTAACCTTAGGGATTCCCTGCCATGGAAGTCCGTCATCCAGCCAGTATACCAAAGACTTCCTGTTGCATTTAAAGGTACACCTGAACATCACTCAAACATTCCTTGTGTACCATAGGGCATAAAGGTGATGTTCAAGCTTACCATAAACAGACTGTCTTTGTCGCCAGTCTGAATGCATCTTTTCACCATCATTTTGTTTATCTGCATCTGTTTTGCCAGTTCAATGCATTTTCATTCTCCAGTGATTACCCTCACCTGTTTGCAATGCAGATAAGTGCCCCATTGGGTTTTTTTGTTTTCTCTTGCTTTTTTGTGCTCCTTGAGGGTTAATGTCATCAAGGAAGGGTAAATGCCAGTATGGGAGACAGATTCCCCACAAAGACTCCCACAATAAGTGTCTTTTTTTTTCTAGAAGCATCTCATGATCATATGTCTTGTTCTATTTGTCAAGCATTCATTCCAAACACCCATTGCAATAGACTTTCTTCTCTTTCCCTGTATCTTGAGAACCAGTGTCTTAAGCTTCTTGCTAAAGATACAATGGGTGGAATCTCCCGCCCCGAAGGCCAGCTATTAGGGAAGAAGAAAGGAAAATAGGTACAACTGGAATCTTCTGCAATCCAGCCTCTGACAGGTATTTTTCCTGAGATTGTTACAAACCCGGAGGTTCACCCAGCTGTGTTGTTGGATTCATCTACTGCAACTGTGTTGGAGGCCAGTGAGGTTCTGACTGGCAGAACATCCAATGAGGCTTTGCATGTGACTGTATCAGATGTTCAGGGAGGAGCCACAGTTGATTTTTTCCATGGGGCCTAGGGGAGTTCCTCAGATTTTAGTTGGGGAAGAAGTTCCTACTACAGATGAGTGTCCTCAGTTTTTTGGAGGGGACATTCCCTTAAAAAAGAAACAAAAACTTAAACATGTTTCTTCTGCTCCTAGGGATCCTCAATGTGAATGGCAGGCTTTCGCTCAGGGGATATTTTCTGCTTTAATGTCTTTAAAGGCTCCTCAAGGGGTTTCAGTTCCTGCTCCTCCTTGGTTCTCTACTCCCCTTAAAAGATCTAGAGAACAATATTCTTCTGAGACTGAGTCAGGTTCTGATGACAAATCCCTGACGTATTCTACTCAAATTCCTTCTCCTTTGGACTATAGATCAGAGGAGGAGGAATCTTTTATTCCTGATGCTCCTTTTGAGGAAATTTCCTTTAAGGAATACGATCTCTAGGATGATGGATTTTTTAAAGTGGGATTGTTCTCAGGTCCCTGATATCTATAGGAGATAGTATGATTTGCTACAGTTAGAGTCTCCTAAACCTGCAGCTATTCCTACTGTTTAGGCTGCTTTGCTGGATATTTTTTTCCAATGCCTCTCATGCTCCTGAGTCTTTACCCCCTGCTCCCAAATCCTGATAGGTTTTATAGGGTGGCTGATGATTGTTTCTTTTTGCATAAATGTCCTGCTGCTGACCCTTCTGTGGTCTCTGCATCCTCTGATAAGCTGTCTCAGTTGCTTCCTTCATCCAAGTTATTGTCTTCTGAAAAAGCAGAACTATGGAATGGCTAGGTAAGAAGGTTTACACTTCTGCTACCCTAGGTTTTTGGGCTATTAATTATCAGACCCATATATCTAGGTATGTGTTGGCTCTTCTTTCACAGGCCTGTCAACTTATTTCTGATTTTCCTGAGTCTTGACGATAAACTTCTGTTCTTTCCTTGCTAGGGACTTCCTCTCAAGTCATTCATCATTCTGTTAAATGAAGTTATGATGTGACAGATGCCTCTTCTAGGGCTGCTGTTTTTGGTTCAGTCATGAGGAGATGTTCATGGTTTAGGCTCCAGCCTCTACTTGATGATACTAAAGCTACATTGATGGATGCTCCTCTGGATTCTAGACTTTTGTTTGGGGAAGCTGCTGCTGGTTTGTTTAAGTCCCTTTAGGATAAGGGCACGACTTTACAAGAGCTTTAACATGTTTTTGTTTCTCCTGTGCCTAAATTTCAGAGAAACTATCCCACTAAGCCTGCCTTTGTTTGTAGACATTCCTGCCCTTCTACTAAAGACAAGAAGAGTGGCAAACAGGCTCCTCCTGCTAAGGCTACTCAGTTTTCAGGGTTTCCATAGCCTTCCTTTCCAGACAAACCAAGTGCTGTAAGACTATCCATCTCCTCCCAGTCATATTCTCCTTTCTTTTTGCCTTTCTTTTTCTCTTCCTGCTTGGCTTGATCACTCAAGATTCTTGGGTTCTGCCAATCATTCTTCAGAGGTGCTTCAAAGTGTGGAAATCTGGCACTTCATTTATGGGCATTCCTCAACCTCCTCAGGAACAGCTTCTCTTTTTCCCAGAGGTTCTTCATACTCTCTTGACTGAGGGTACTATTCAAGAGGTGCCTATGTCCCAAAGGGGGGAAAGAGTTCTACTCCAGACTGTTTCTAGTGCCAAGAAAAGAGGCCACTTGGAGACCTATTCTAGACCTCTCTCCTCTAAACACTTTTTTAAAGTGCCTTCTTTTCAGATGTTGTCTCTTCCTATTCTGTTTCCTCTTATGCTTCCTCAGGCCTATATGGTGTCTCTGGATCTCAAGGATACTTTTCCAATCCATCCTCCTCTCAGGAAGTTTTTATGTTTCTCTGTTTCTTCCTGGCATTTTCAGTTCTCTGCTTTGCCCTTTGGCCTCTCTACTGCCCCATGGGTGTTCATCATATGCCTTGCTCCTGTGATTGCTTTTTGCAGACTACAAGGGATCCAGATATTTCCTTACTTAGATGATCTGTTGTTAGAGGTGTCCTCTGCAGAAACTTTTTTGAAAAATCATTTCACCATTTCCCTTCTTCAGTGTCTGGGGTTCACAATAAATTTCAAAAAGTCTTCTCTGACTCCTTCTCACGATCATGTTTTTCTGGCTTGCAGGATTCCGTCTGTGCTGATGATTGCATCCCTGCCTCCTCTGAAGGCCTTAACTCTCATTTCTTTCTTTCACACTCTCCTTTCTTTGGTTTCCATTACCACCAGGGAATTTCTGAGAGCTCTGAGTTTCATGGCATCCACCATTCCAATGCTTCCTCTGGCCAAACTACACATGAGAAAGTTTCAGTGGTTTCTGAAGTCAGTGTGGCTTCAACATGCACATCTTATAGACTTTCTAGTTACTCTTCTTTCTTGTCTCAGACAGGAACTTCACTGGTGGATTTGTCAGTTATCTCTGAACTCAGGGATAATTTTTCATCCCCATCTTCCCTCTCAGGAATTGTTCACAGACACTTCAGATGTGGTTTGGGTTGACTTTTGGCTCCCTAAAAGTACAGGGTATGTGGTCACCTCACCAGGTAAGGGAGCACATCAATGTCAAAGAGATAAGAGCTGTTCTGCTGGCCCTTCAGACATTTTATCCTCTTTCCTCTCCAAGGCCTCTCAAGGTATTCACAGATAATACCACAGTGATGTGGTATATCACCAAACCTACCTTCTTTGCTGGTTGGCACTTCTGGTATGGGAACTTGCTGTCAAGTAACAAGTGACTGTTCAGGTGGTTTATATCCCTTCCAGTCAGAACATTATGGCAGACACTCTGAGCAGGTGCTTAACTCAGTCCCAGGAATGGATGCTTCACAGGGATGTGTTTCTGGGTATTATTCTCTTGTGGGGTACTCCCCCTTTGAACAGACAACTTCTTCTGTTTTGTGCCACAGTCCCAGGTCCTCTGGTATAGTTGGTGGACACTCTCTTATTTTCTTGGAAGGAAATGTTTATTCATGTATTAACTCCCCTTCCTCTCAGTCCAAAAGTTCTGTTCAGAATTCAGCAGGATGCTCCCAAAATCTTGTTGGTGACTCCCTTATGGCCATAACAGCACTGGCTCCCTCTATGTTTGCATCTAGCCAAGGAAAATCATCACAAGTTACCTCACAGGGTGAATCTAATCACACAAGACAAGGGCTCTCTCATCCATCCCCACTTGTTCATGCTTCAACTGACACTGTGGGTGATAGGATTTTGATTCCTCATAGACACCCTTTTTCTGAAGACGTGCTGCAAGTCCTGCAGGAGGCCAGGAATCCTACTATTAGGAAATCCTACTTTTTCAAATAGAAGAGGTTTTCTATTTGGTGTCTGTCTCATAACCTGAGCCCACTTACTGTAGATGTTCCTTTGGTTCTCTCTTATTTGTGGAGTTACTCAGTGCTGGTTTTGGCCTATTCCTCTATTAAGGCCCACTTATCATCCATCCCTACTTGTCTACCTTTATCTCCTCCTTTAGCTTCTAGATTTGAGGTTAACAATTTCTCAAAGGCATCATTAATATTAGATGTCCTAGTAAGTCTATACCACCTCCCTTGGATCTTAATTTTGTTTTGGAGAAGTTGACCCAGGCTCCTTTTGAGCCTGCTGTTTCGGCTTCACTGCAACATTGTTCTTGGAAGACTGTTTTGTTGTTAGCCCTTCCTTCTGCCAGATGGGTGTCTGAGTTGCAGGCAGGTATGGCTTGTCCTCCTTTTTTGATTTTTCATGAGGACAGGGTGTCCTTACACACTAATCCGTCTTTTATGCCTAAGGTGGTTAATGAGCTTTCCCCTTAATCAGTCTATTAATTTGCCTACTTTTTTCACCTCTCTGCAGTCTGAAAGTGAGAGGGTGTTGCATACTTTGGATGTGCATAGGCAACTCAGGATTTATTTGGATAAGACTAAGACTATTTGAAAATCTGATCAGTTGTTTCTTTTCATTCTAGATCTTTGGGTCTAGCTGTATCTAAGCAAACTATTTCTTCTTGGATTTCTAAGGCTATTTCCTTTTGTTACACTTTTCATGGCAAGAGCCTTTCTTTTTCAATTAAGGCTCATTCTACTAGAGCTGTGGCTTCTTCTGGTGCATTTTCAAGGGCTTAGGTACTAATTCTATTCTTGAAGCATCTACCTGGTCTTCTGTGCATAGCTTTACTAAGCACTACAAGTTGGATGGTATCTCTACAGCTAGGACTGGTTTTGCTAGTGCTGTTCTCCATGGCTTCTTAAGGGACTCTTCTTCTTCTTCTCCTTCCACCTCCCAACTTTCCTCTTCAGCTTTGGCACTCTCCCGAATGTTAAGAATACGACAGCAGTGAACGTAAGGACATAGTATAGTTGTGTAAAATCTTACCATAACGGTAGATGTCCTTGTCTTCACTGTAGCACTCGCTCCCTCTCTCCATCCCCCTAGTCCTTTGCCTTCTTGGATGTACAGGTTACCTCTTGGGTTCCTTGGACTGGTGTTCTTAATAGGGCAATCAGTTGTGTTTATGGTAAGCCTGAACATCACCTTTATGCCCTGCGGTATGCAAGGAGTGTTTGAGTGACATTTAGGCGCACCTTTAAATGCAACAGGAAGTCTTTGGTATACTGGCCAGATGATGGGCTTCCATGGCAGTGACATTTAGGCGTACCTTTAAATGCAACAGGAAGTCTTTGGTATACTGGCCAGACGATGGGCTTCCATGGCAGCGAATCCCTAATGTTAAGAATACTGCAGAAGTGAAGGCAAGGACATCTACCATTGTGGTCAGATTTTGCACAACTGTAGTTTTAGAGGGACCAAGATCAATAACAAAGACAGAAATCAAACAGTGGTGTGTTTGGAACAGTTTACAAACAAATTTGTATTTCCATCTGGGGTATTTGATGTTAGTGATCACTTCAGAAATGGTCCATAATTCTGTAAAGGTTTTACATTATATTTGAGTATAATTTGTTAGTGTAATATTTTGGGAAAGGGCATGAATGGAAAGTGTACAGAGAGATGGATGACAGAAGAGTTGTAAATCTAAACAGAGGAACTTTGCTTTTTTTCCTTGTAGCTTATTATATATTGCACTGTAGTCTGCATATGCATGCAAAATGACTAACGATTTAGAAAATATGTCAATGTTTGGCTTAAAGTACGTGCCTAAAACAGAAGGACAACATCCAATGAAATAAAATTTAGAGTGCCAAAAGACTACTGTCAAAAGAAGTAAATATTTTTTTTAATGAGACTAGCTATACAAAGCTGTCAGGTACCTTTAAAAGTACAATGCAGCTTGGTGTTGACACTATTTAAGTTAACTTGGGTCAGTTACATGGGTAAACTGAAGTATGTTAGGAGAACAAAGGGCAAACCATGTACTTTTTCTATCTATGAAACCACCATTAAATAGCTTCATCCTCTCTATGCTGAAAACAGCAGTAGTATGTTACTGGCCAAGCTAACCTAGAATATATTCCACAATTTGATCGGTACCTTCCACCATTAGGTTCATAGGCCCCTAGCTACTTACTAGTGTATTGATCAGTGAGGATCTTTAGAATCTGAGCAATACATTCTCATAAGGTTTTTAACTTTTGTATAAGTATGAAAATCCCAGAGATGAGCAGAAATTTTATATGTTGACACTATCCATAAGGGACAAGGGAACTAAACCAAAGATGAATTTCTGGTTAGCCATCAATTCTTCCAAATTATGTTTAAATCGTGTATGAGAAGTACTTTTTGGAGTGGAAGACAATTTGAAAGAAGTGGTATTCTCTGTAATACATATGTATCCTTGCAACATATTCTATTAATGATCTCAATTTCTTTTGCAAGATTAATGTCCAGATTTTTGGCTAATTTTTTAATCTGTTCTCATGAAAATTGTATTTTTTTTCTAGTAAATCACCGAGGATTGCAGTCACTAAATAATGACAGACATTTGAGTTTCAGACTTAATATCCTTCAGAAAAATAACTCTAACACAAACCCTGTTATTCTAGCAACTTTCTATGTTTTAAAAATGATAATCCCAGCGAAACAACAAAATTGCAAACACACCAAAGGTGAATGAACGCCAGGAATACAGGATACTGTGCTGGAAACACTTAATTTATTGACATAAAATAGGTTGAGCGCTTTCTACAGAAGTAAATCTGTCTTCTTCAGAACATCATAGCATGGAATCATGACGCTTATATATCATAATTGAAGTAAAAAGCCCGCCCAAAAGCTCCACTTTTATGCATAAGTTCCTACAAACCAATTGCTGAATAAGTGTAGCACTTATTCAGCAATTGGTTTGTAGGAACTTATGGCTTTACTCAATTATGATATATATAAGCGTCATGATTCCATGCTATGATGTTCTGAAGAAGACAGATTTACTTCTGTAGAAAGCGCTCAACCTATTTTATGTCAATAAATTAAGTGTTTCCAGCACAGTATCCTGTATTCCTGGCGTTCATTCACCTTTGGTGTGTTTGCAACTTTCTATGTTTATAGGAGCAATATTTACAATCTGTCACTATTTTTGAGCCTTTCACCCCCCCCCCCATTATTTTAAGCTTTGTCTAGATTTTTTGTTCTAAGAGGTTGAGAGGTACGTTAGAAGATATATATGTTTTCCAATTAATTGATGGTAGCTGAAGTCCCTTAGGTGAATGGTGTTTGTCTGAATGCATAGGGACTCCACATTAGTTAGGTAGGAGTTATGGGTTGAGGGGAACATAGAGGGTATCCTATACTTAACCATGATGTGATAAGGGGTCTTGTTAATGGGAAGATGGATATGGAAGAGTTCCAGATCATTATCTCATTTAACTACAATGGAAGTGAAGGTTTTTTTTTTTTTGCAGATATGAAAACACTGCCATCTTTAGTGCCTTCATCTAGTGCAGTGGGCCTGAACATGTGGTGGGCATTGAAATCCTGCACTGATTGGGTGCTCTCAATGGTCTTGAACTAGGTGACTGTCAAAATGAATATACTGATATTTTCCAGGGTAAGGAATCCTTGTAGGGAGTGTAGTTTTTTCAGGCTCCTAGTATTGAGAAGCAGTACAGCTATGTTATTCACATTCTGTTTTGTTATGTTGGAACCTTTTAAAGAATGACATTGCCTAAAAAGGCACTATGGGGTGGCAAGGTTATTGTCAGTATATGAAAGCTTTGGGAGAATATGTGCAAGCCGTCACTGGCAAAGCAGTTTGGGCTGTCTACCATCTTCTTCCAGGCTGATATTTATTGAGTTCCTTTCAAAGATACCAGAAGCTAAACCAGTTGTTGAAATCAGTAATTGTTCTTGAAGAGAGTAAAATGCTTCTTAAAACTAGGTTCTTACCTACCACAGATGAACATTCCATCATGTCTCTCTAAATATAGTTCAGGGAGGGATGTCTCAAGTCATTTACACCCATGTGCCCTGTGATGATGTCATATGTGTACTTATGGTACAAGGATATGAGTGCCTCCATGATGTGATGAATCCTGGCATCTGATAGGCAGCTGACAGTGACCTTCTCCTTGAACAGCTGGGTGAGTCACAATCACGTCTCCTCTGACTAGAAAGTTGTATTGTGTAGAGGCTTTCCTTATGAGTTGCTGAACTGAAACACTGTAACTCTAGATATGTATTTCAAGGTGAAGTCTACCTGTGTTCTTTGTTTGTAAGGTTGCCATGGGTACTTATATCTTAGGTTACATTTTGGAGGCCTTAGTGTTGTTGTTGTCTTTCGGCTTTCCCCGGTTAGGGGTTGCCACAGTGGAACTCCGGTCCGCCAATGATTGGCAGTAGATTTTCACGAACGCCGAGGTGCCAGCTCGACGTTCAGCCTTCAGCAAAGGCACGCCCATTTACGCATAACTTTCGAATGCCCACCCAACTGCAGGGAGGACATGCCGACTGCACACAGAAGGCACTCCCCGCACTCCAGCCGAGAATCGAACGGGAGAACCTCTTGCTGTGAGGCAACAACGCTACCTCTGCACCACCGCAGACTTGTGTAGTTAATTTTAAGAGCCTCAGCATATGCAAATCTATGTGTTTGGTCTGATATGTGGGTGTTATAGATTTAGTGTGCTGCATGGTGTTGACAAACTGCATGTTATTTGTAATGTTCTTTTTTTTTTCAATTCCTTTTTATTAGGGTTATATCAAAACCAAATGAAGACAAAAAAACGATATAAAAGAGAATAAAACAATAACAAACAATATACAGACCTACAAACATAAAACCTATATACATTAGATAACCTATATACAGTTCTCATCTATATCAAGCTATGCAGCATACAGAAATATGCGTTACAATCATGTCAGAATGAGTTCAGATATCATTTTCCAAGTGTCCTTCTGGGTCCTTTTTTTCCTCATGGAATACCATAAATATTTATGAGCCAGGAGTTGTTTACTAGCTGTTTGCTTGAATCCATCCCAAGTTATTTTGGACCTGTCTTTCCAATTTAATGTGATGTAATATTTTATTAGCATAAATGTTGTAACTAGAATGTGCATGTGATTATTCTTCATTCCTATAGGAGGTACGTGTAAGTGGGCAAATTTCCAGGATAAGGTTGATTTTTCATAGCCCATTTTCTCTAATTTGACTCATAAGGCACACCAAAGTTTGTATGTACATTTACAACTCCAAAATATATGAATAATATCAGCTTCTTTGGAGGGGCAGAATTGGCAAAAAGGTGGGAGTTCTTTGTACATTTTATTTAATATTGTGGGCATAAAATATGCGTTGTTTAGGATCATAAGTTAAGTATATCTGAGCTTCTGAAGGAGAATGTCTTTGGAAAATTTCTGAATTGCCTGTGCAATTATATTGGAGGTAATTGAAGGATCTTGTTTTATCCAGTAATTGGAGTGGATAGCTTCTTTCGTGTGTCTAAGTGAGATAATGAATTTATAGGTATTTGAGATCATTTTTTTTTTCTGTGTCATCATATCCCAAAGTGTTCTACGTGTATCTATATGTTGATCTGGGATGTCAGTATCCTTCCAAAATCTGTAACATACTTCTTTCAGTTGTCTTATCATAATTGTATATTTAAACGGGAGATAAAGTTTGTTTCTAATATTAGTTATAAATTCCTGCCTAAGTAGATAAATGTCTAAAACTGTCTTTTCTTTCAGTAGTGGGTATGAATTCAGGTCAATCATCTTTTCATTTAGTTGAATATTGGGGTTAAGGTGTAATGGTTGGAAAGTATAAAAAGCAGTTAATAGATTTAGCGATTGGAAGAGATTTTGTGTTATTTTAATTTGTTCCCATATGTCGTTTTGTATTTTGTATCTTCTTCTGGATATTCCCTTTAGAAATGGGAGGGCCTTGGGATTAAATTGTAATGTTTTAACATAGTTATGATATAATTTCAACCAGGTTGGGCACCACATATTGATTTGTTCCCTGTAATTTGCAATATTAATTAGTCTACTACCTTTGGTAATTTCGTAATACAGTTTAAAGTCAGGCAAGCCCACCCCACCTTTGTCCTTTGGATATATAAGTTTTTGATAACTTATCCTGCTGGGTCTTGGATGCCAGACGAATTTTGAGAGTGTTGATTGTTATTTGTAATGTTCTAATGTGAGAGTTTAGATTCCATTAGCCAGTTTAAGTAATAGGTGGTTGTCAGTAAACATGAGAAAATTGCTACAGTGTCTCAGGGTTAGTTACAGGGATAATTGGAATATGCAAATCCATGGTTCCAGGTGCTGACTAATATGGACTGAAGGGGCATAGCACCTTTGAGGTTTGGAGTTGATTATTGGAGGTGCTTTTCATTGACTTGTGTTGTAAGTTGTTTCCTTTCCATGAATAACATAGCTACACTCTTCACAAACTAATATGCAGTTGTTGCAGGTGTGAGGGGTGGCTGGTTGCTGAGTGTGGTACTGTTCACACCACACTTGATCAGTATACAGATCTAGTGAGCTGCACTCAGTGGTGTGAATTTCAGTGAATGGTTTCAAGGGACAAATATGCTCCTCATTATTTAATTCAGGCCTGCTTGGTGATAACTCTACTGGGTTTGAACCATTTCATAGGCATTAAAATGCTGCTTTGACTGTATATTCATATAAGAAGCCTTTTCAGTTCTTTCTCAGGCAGAAACTGTAGGAATAATTACAATGACATTGATGAATTATGCTGGGGACAGATCTGGGCTATAGAAAATCCTGATGAGAAATATTTTGGAATTTCTGCTGTCTGACGGTGCAGATCCTATGGGAGTGACTAGCATTAAGCCTATGTAAAGAATTATTGTTTAGGTGATTTTTTAAGTCACTTTCATGTTTTAGTAATTCTTGTTTTTCCCAATAAGTCACCACGCTGCACATATATTTCAGTCATCACCATTGTCATGCTACCAAAATAGGGCAGTGCCACTACAAGGCTTATTTGGATGAGATAAGAATAATATACTCAGACATCTGACTGAAGATGGGGTGCAAATCCTCTACTGGACTGACTGACTTTTTAGTAGCATTTTCTGCAGTGGAGTACGTGTTGATTTGTCGCAACAGGCACTGGCCCTGGAGTTATTAATAGTGGGCGGGGGGGGCAAGGGTTGCAGGAGGCATAGTGCCTGCCTGAGGGAAATGAGAAGATTTGCCCCTCACAAAATGAATGTCTTCTACCTTTGCTTATTCACCTTTAGAATACTTCATGTCAGCATTGATATCCTAGCCCCTGGGCCTGTTATGATCCCTAATACGAAAAGATTAATTTGTATCACATTTCCCACAAAATCATGCCTCTGCTGTCTTTGGAGGACTGACAAGAATAGAATTATAAGAGGGTTATATTTTATCCATGCTGTATGGATGAATCATTTAACAACTTGATATCCGTATTAGATTTGATAATGAAATGAAACAGTGCATTAATGAAAATTAGATCATGGGCAAAGCATTCATTCAATATCCTATTGGAGAAAAAAATTTTCCAACAGGATATTAATATACATGTAATATCAGGTAAAAAAACAAGTCCACCACTTCATGACGGTGTAAGAAAGTGCCACAAAGCATGGATGAAAAAAAAAAAAAACAAATGGGCACCGTCTTCTTTACACTCACTAACAAGGCATAGCTATTAACCAAGAGTAATGAAAAAGTAAATAAAATAGAAAAAAGTCAAGTAGCAAAAGTAACTGAAACAGCAATTACATAGACTCGCCCATCCAAGCCACATTTAGCCAGCAAGAAAAAAAGCAATACAATTTATGTTTGTTTGTGTGTGTGTGTGTGTGTGTGTGTGTGTGTGTGTGTGTGTGTGTGTGTGTGTGTGTGTGTGTGTGTGTGTGTATGTGTGTGTGTGTGTGTGTGCGTGCATGTGAGTAAGAGACAGAGACAAAGAAAATGCCCGTATGTCTCCTTGCTAGCCTTTTCTACTGTAATCTTCAGTTATTTACCATAAATTCAAACATTTTGGAAGATAGAGTTAAAACATGTTTCAAAATCAGTTTCACTTGAGAGGCGTGTGTGGTTTGCAGTGATTTACACCGTAGGATTTTTTGTCATTCATTTGCAATGAAGAGGTATCTGAAGTGTAGTCAGTCAAGAAAGTTGCTCTGTGTGTGTGTGTGTGTGTGTGTGTGTGTGTGTGTGTGTGTGTATAAACTGAATGTTTGTGTATGTAACCATGTGAGGTTCTAATTTCTTCGTTGATAATAAATTACCTGCAATAAAGCACGGTCAAAATGAAAGGTACAATTAATGTATGTGTCTGTGTGTGTGTGGGGGGGGGTGGGCATTTTAAATAATTAACATAACTTGTATTTTAGAACTAAAATACTTACTCTAACAAAAATGGCATGTCCTACAACAACTTTAAACATTAGGCAGAGGAAATGTTTTAAATTAAAAAAAATATATATATATATTATATATGAGAATTGATATGCTTAATATAGGTTCACTGAGAGGATGCAGCTTGGAAGTGGATGATATGATGATACGGAGGAGGCTGGACAGCCTATGTATCCAAGAGACAAGATGGAAGGGCAGTGCAGCAAAGCCACTTGACTTGGGATCCAGATTTTACTACTCAGGTGGAGGGCAAGCTAAAAATGGTGTAGAAAATGTGGTGAGAGAGAGGCTTCAGAAGGGATATCATCAGAATTAATGACAGACTCATGGCAGTTAAACTCCAGTGTAATAATAGGGTAGCATTCATAATCTCAGCCTATGCCCCACAGCAGGGTTGTGATAGTGAGGAAAAGAGTGCATTCAGATAGCAGTTTCAGGACCTACTAGATAAAGCAGGACAACATGAATTGGTGTTGATAATGGGTCCACAGGATATGAAGACTGCCTGGGTCCACATGGGTGGGGCAACAGAAATAAAGAAGGAGAAGCCATTTTAGACTTCTCTCTGGCAAATGGCTTGATAGTAGCCAACACGTGGTTCAGAAAGAGAGACAGTCACAAGATAACATACAAGAGTAGTCAACATGCAACTCAGGTAGACTTCCTCCTAGTAAGGAAAAGGCACTGGGGTAGAATCCATGATTGCAAAGTCATCCCCAATGAAACAGTCAGCACACAACATAAACCACTAGTTGCCACAATCAGCTGCAAGCAGTGGTCAGAGAAGGCTCTAAGGTCAACAGAGCCTGAAGACCTGTAAGTTGACTGGAGAGAAAGTACAGCAGTTCATGGAATTACTCAGGGCGTTAGCACCCCAAGAAGAGGAGGAAATAGGTGGAGTTGAAGAAGAGTGGCAGCACCTAAAAACAGCATTTGTTAGGACTACAGAAAAGATATGTGGCTGAGCCAGGTATGGAAATAAGGTACATAAGGAAAGCTGGTGGTGGAATGCAGAAGTCCAGGAAATCATCAAAAGAAAAAAAGGAGTCAGGAAGAAGTGAGAGATAGAAAAGACTGACCAGGCTAGGAAGGGGTTGGCTCATAAAGATGCTAATAAAGAAATTGCAATAGCAAAGAACAGGGCATCGGAGGCACTGTACCAACTTCTGGAAAGTGACTCAGTAAGGGGCACAAAGAAACTATCAGGTTGCAAAGACAAAGACAGAAAGATAAAGAAGATAATTAGACACCCTTCATAAGGGATTCCAGCAACAATCTGCTCACCATAGGACATCAGTGGCAGATAGAAGAAGCATTTCCTGCAGCTTCTGAATGAAGAAACCCCACAGAAGTTGTACTGAAACAGCCTACAATGAGAGAAGAAGAGGAGTCCACCCTAGAAGAAGTAAGAACAGCACTAAATAATATGAAGTCAGGGGAAAGCAGCAGGCACAGATGAGGTCACAGCAGATATGATAAAGATGCTGGGTGAGACAGGGGAGAAATTGCTCCTGAGGGTACTAATAGCAGTATGGAGAGAAAGGCGTATCTCAGACGACTGAAGAATAAGGATACTTGTGCCAGTGTACAAGAACAAAGGGGACATCCACAACAGTGGGCAGTACAGAAGCATCAAACTCCTATCACATACATGAAAGTTCTGGACAGGGTGATTGTTAAACGGATACGCAGAGTAGTAGAATGTAAGATGGGAGATGAGCAATTTGGATTCAGATCAGGATGCAGCACAATTGACCTGATGTTTGCATTGAGACAGATACTTGAGAAGAAGCTAGAGATGAGGAGAGAGTCCAACTGGGCATTCCTAGACTTGGAGAAAGCATATAACAAGGTCCCAGGAAAGCTGATCTGGGCAGTACTGTGGTGGTTTGAAGTCCTGGAAACATTGGTAGAATTAGTGCAGGCTATGTTCAAGGAGCCAATGACTCAAATACGAACAGTGTTCAGCCTCACAGAGGGGTTCCCAGTGGGAGCGGGTGTACATCAGGGTTCAGCTCTGAGCCAACTGCTGTTTGTGCTGGTGATGGACTACATTAGCAAACAGGTTGGAGGGGACAAAACAACACAGCTGCTGTATGCAGACTATGTGGCAGTACAGGCAGACTCTGAGCTAGAACTTCAGCAAAGAATAGGAGAATGGAATGCAAATCTGAAAGCACATGGGATGAAACTAAGCACAGATAAGAAGGTGGTAATGGCAGCAAATTGGGGAAATCAGTAGAAGCTGAGAATAGAGATAGAAGGGAAGATAGTGGAACAGGTAAATAGCTTTAAGTATCTGGGAGGGGTAGTTGAGGAGAAGGGTAGTCTGAATGAAGAGGTCAAAGCTAGAATCAGAGGGGCTGCAGCCAACTGGCATAGAATATCAGGTATAGTCTATGACAAAATAAGGCCAAAGAAGCTGAAAAGTATGGTGTACAAGACAGTGGTGCGACCAGTACTTCTGTATGGTACAGAAACCTGGACAATAAAGGCAGAGCAGTTGAAGAAGCTAGAGGTGATGGAAATGAAGTGCCTGAGAAAGGTGGTAGGATGCACACTGTGGGACAGACGAAGAAATGAGGACATAACTGCAGAAGCCAAAGTAGCTCCACTTGCAGAAAAGATGAAAGAGAACAAATTACAGTGGTTTGGGCAGATGTGTAGAAAAGCAGAAGACAATCTGTTGAGGAAGATTTGGGACAGACAGGAAGAAGGTAAGAGGAAGCGGGGACATCCAGCAAAGAGGTGGATGGATTGTGTGAAAGAAGATCTGCTACAGTCAGGCATGGAATGCTGAAGAAGGCAGGAGTGTGGCAGTGAAATGAGAGAATTGGTGACAGTTAACACAATACCCCAACCCCCATGTAGAAAAAATGGGAGATAGGGGGGGCTGATAATGATAATGATGATGATGATTGAGTACAATGCCCCTTTCGGCATGTACCTCACAAAGGTCATGCAGCAGCTGTAGAGACCTCAGAGGTTCCTTACCAAGAGAATCCAGGGCCTAAAACATCTACCCTCCACAGATAGGCTAACAGTCCTGTCCCTCTACTCAGCCTCTTACAGATTCCTCAGAGGTGACCTCTGTCTGGAATACAAAGCAATCTCAGACCCCCACCTTGATGAGACTGCTACATATCCGCAAGTCAACTCTACTCAAGTAACTCATACACGTGACTTCAACCTGATCTGTGACATCAATAGGACTTGTTGGAGGGACAGGTTTGTGTCCCAGAGATTCCACCGTCTGTGGAATAGATTCCCACTCCACATCAAGCAGAGAACCTCATTAACCCTTTTTAAGCACAACCTGCATAACTGGATGGGGAACAAAAAATACACCCCTGGGATTCTACCTGTGTCCCTGCTAGACAGCGGCATTGGGTGCTAACTGGTTGTGACATGAGCTAAATTCTTGGCTTGGCTTGTAAGGGCCTCAGGACCAATAGCCTACTAACTTCCTATGATCCTAAGTCTGAGATCACAGTAGGCTGAGGCATGGGCAAATTCTCAAAGTTCTACTGTTCCACTATCTCACACAGATATGCTTCTGTGTTTGGTGATATGACCTTTTTTATTCAAATATTTGTAAATTGCTTTTGGGATTTTACGCAAACACTTTAGCAGATAGCCCATTATTTAAGTACAGTAATGTCCTACAGGGTGGGTGTTATTAAGAAAATAACAGACATTTTAGGAGTGGAGAGGACCTCTATGGGAGTTCTGTTATTTCCCTGATAATGCCCATCCTGTTCAGCATTATTGCTTGCCTAAACTAAAATTCAGTTTCATTAGCAGTGCAATTTAAAGATGATAACTTCTAAACCATTGTAGTCTTCCTTTCTTATATTCCAATACAAATGCTTTGGGTTTTTCTTGCAAATAGAACTTGGATAAACAATTTAACATAAAGATGAAGACGTACTTGCATTGAAACACTGAATCCTCCTGCTGACTCCCCAAAAATGGTAACAGATTCTGGATCACCACCAAAGCTCCTGATGTTCTCTTGCACCCACTGTAGAGCGGCAACTTGATCAAGGAAACCCCAGTTTCCACGAGCATGTTCATCACCAGTGCTACAGAAAACAGATATAAAGTAGGCAAATTGAAATGTTTATAGCTACTTCGACTTTTCTTTAAAATAGTGAAAGACACATGACATGATGGGAAAAGGCCATAGCATATTTAACTGGAATAGTCTTCCAGATCCTGTTTTCTATATACTGATGTTGTATAAAAGCTCTGAGGCCATCTCGCGAACCTAGTAGGAGGAATGCTCGTTATTAATGTCATTACTCATCCAACACAGCAAATACCTTGTATTTTGTGAAAATAAACAAACTGTATAGTTTTACAACTATTGTTAAATTAATATTCCTGTACAGTGAAACTTTTTTTCTCATATTTCATAAAACTACCTCTCTCCTTGTCTGACATATATTATACTGTAAAAGGAAGAATATCTATGACTCTTGCTGTAATGCCAAGGGGGATCTGTTACAAGCACTTGCATGCTATATGCTCATGATACACTTGCTCAACTGAGCAAATGTTCAAATGTCCACTAATTTAACTTACCATAACTATTTGGCTTCCATATCCCTACAAGATCATTAAGTCTGACCTTTAAACTCCCTTCCTGTTACTTAACTCTAAAACTCCCTATCCCACTCCCTTCCCACAACTGCCTCCCCAAACTCATATTAGAGTTCGAGCATGAGCAGCACTCCCACTACCTAAACTGAAAACTCAACCCCCCCCCCCCCCCGGACGTAAAATCCATTCCTGCTCTCTCCCTATGGCTGCTTGCCCAAACTCATAATAGAGTTTGAGCACAAACAGCAGTTTACAAGAGCTACAGGGCACTCTAGTCTCTGGCTTTGAAACAATGGTTTATGAGTGCTTGGGACTTGAACACCTGTAGTAAACCCTGCTAAGGGAGTTAGTTACTAAGTCAGTCTAGTAGATAGCACAAAGCAATGGGTATTTCCTTTAAGATGAGTTGCTGCCCATCACAGGTGTGAAGTCCCCACTCTGGGCCAGTATTCAAGGAGCCTGAATCTTCACCACTTACACTGGGCAGAGAGAGTCACTTGGAACATAAATTGATACACCCAGTATTTCCAGATGCAGCTCTCTGTATCAAGCACAATTTCCCTTAAGAACACTCAGGGAACACACTCAGTCCTGTGTCTGGGTTTCTGCCTCTGTCCAGATCTTCAGTAAGACTCCCGACTGGCACAGATGTAGGGTTGAGTCCTCAGCAAAGTGTCCAAGCCGAGTCCTCCTGCACACTTTCTGTGAAATCAGTGCTTTATGTCCCTGCTGTAAGTAGCTGACACACACACACACACACACACACACACACACACACACACACACACACACACACACACACACACACACACACACACACACACACACACACACCTGGGAAAAGCTGGCACAGATTTACTAGCTGTGCTCCCCTTCTGCCCAAGCTATAAGGTAATTACAGTGCCACCAGACACCCCAATGCCAGTTACTTTAAGGCTCTTAACAAGGGTACCCAATTATACTGAGTGAAATTAATATTAATACAAATGATAGTGTTTGGCCAATGCAGTAAGGCTTCCAGAAGTAGCCACAGTGTCACCAAATAGAAATCCTCTCAAAGTTTAAAATATTCTCTAAAGGACCAGCCACAATGAAAAGTTTAAATATGTTTAATAATAAATAATAAAATATGAAAATAGTAAATATCTAGTTACAATAAACACCAGTTTCAATCACAGGAAATATTAAAAATGACACAGGTGGATAGGTTCACACAATTACAGAAAAAAACAATATTATTTAGCCTGCACTTGGGTATTTATATTTTATGATATCCCGCCTTTAGCTTATCTCCCTATACATAGAGCGTTACCATCTTATAACGTTCTATGGTGCACCTTCACCTTACTCTGTATTAGCCAGCACGGTTTTTTCATGGGTCTTTGCTTTTTGATTATTCATTGAAAGGCTTACTTTGCAACAGTTATAGCAGAATTCCTTTACTTTCTCAACCATAATTTGGAATGTAAGAAGTCCTAATTTACTGCATGGGAGTTTCTTAATTACCCTAGAGGATACTATTAAGTCGCATCCTGCCTCCCCTCATGTGGGGATTCTACTAAATTCCAAGTGGCTGTTATGCGTTTTTGTGAGCCTGCTTATCCCTAAGCATTCTACCTCTTTCAACCTGCTGTTAGGAAGTGTTCTTTTTTGTTACTCACAATTTGTTAATGTCTTTCTTTGATACAATATGTTGCTATAACTGTTTGAACTTTTTAGCCATTGCCAACTCCTTTTACTGATTTATACTGTTAAACTACATCTTATTTCATATTCTATGTCTGCACCTGAGTTATAGTTCAAGGATAGAAAATGCTTTTACTGACAGACTACAAGTTCTAACATAGCCTCATTAGAACAGGCGACTATTGTTCACAGTTGTTTATTACTTCTATTTTAATGATTACATTGTAGTTTTGTAGTTGTATTGTGTAAGCTAAACTGTTGTTAAGTCTATTCTAAGCAGATACTTGAGCTACTTATTACTGCCTCATTATATTAACTCCCTGTTTCCCTACCTTCTTATCCTCCTAGCTGTCTAGACATTACCCTGAACTAAGGATCTTATCTGGCTATTAAGGATACCGTCTCCCACAAGTCTTCCCAATTTGGATCTACTATTTTGCTGTCCCAACCCTTTAATACTGCCTGAGCAGCATTTTTACAAAGTATGTTTATTTCTTGACCCTGCTGATAGCCATTTTCAACTCTGTTTGTTGATCTAACTAAATATTTGGCCTCTGTGAAAGGAACGCTAGCAGCCAGACCCCTCTCCAAGACCTGTACTGTCTAACATCTCCTTTCCCATACCGCATACCTTACTCTTCACAACTAGTTAATTTTCTGCCCTTAGTCACTTGTTGCAATACCACCACAGATCACTAGGTGGCAGTCTAACCAGGCCTCAACCTTTACCCTCTTTTCACTCTTACTAGTTTAACTCCTTGCTATATTTCTTTCCTACATTCTCCTGCCTGGTCTGGTTGTCCAGATATTCCGTAATTGCTAACTCTATGCTCCTACCTGTTCTCATACCACCTTCTACCCTCTAACTAGTAAATAACATATCTTCCCCTTCCATACTTCTGTCTTGAACTTTACCTTCTCCACCTGAAGCTACTCACCTGCTTACCTTCCCTAACTGGGCTGCTCTGCTCACTGATTGTCTCCTTCACTACTTGCTCTAGCCTGCACTGTTCGCCCTTTGGGCTCACTCCGCTCCCCTCCCTACCCCTAATACCCACCCACCCCCAGTGCTGTTACACTTATACCTAACAAGTCACACCCACGTTACTACCTATCCAATCAATCTCAACATATAATTCTGAACTCCTCCCCTACCTCCTCTTCTCTACTCCACCTCTTTATCTAGTACCACTCCTCCTGACTTCTCTCCTTAGCTTACTCCTTACTCACCTCTACACATAATCAGTAACTATAATCACTTCTTTTACAGCTATTTAGTTGGCTATTTAGTTTATCTTCTACTCCCTTCTTCTGACTATCTTTCTAAACCATTACATTTATCTCTCCCTACCTTTTATCTACACTTTAAGCTTCCTATCTTCTGTATATAACCTTTCTATTACACTGCCCTAATGGCCCATTCTCTCAAACCTTCCCTGAAAAACTTTCTTGTCTCCTCTTCCTTATTTTTACTTCTATCCTTAACCTACTCACTCACTGCATATGAACACTACACTCTAAAGCACAATGTGACCTATCTACAAACACTCCCCATCACACATCCCCACAGCCATTTTCATAGCAACATCACCTCTACATCAGCCTATTTACTTCCCATCTTCCATAGAAACACCCATGTTTCTTTCCTCCCCAATAAGCTAACCTCACCCAAGTACTATAAATACTTAAAGATTTCATCCATTCAAACCATAAACATTCTAACAGGTGGAGATATTCATCCAAATCCTGGCCCATCCCCACCAAATACCAATCTACAGAATCCATCATTTAATAATGCTACCTCTTCTTTAATAACTCAGAACTCCCTCAGTATAGCACATCTTAATATTCGTAGCATTAACAACAAAATTAGTCAATTGCATGCTCTCCTTCAGGTTTATCCATTTGATATCCTTTGCCTTACAGAAAGTTGGCTAAAACCTTCTACTCATGACCTAGAAATAACCCCTCCTGGATATAATATCCTAAGATGTGACTGTACATCAAAAAAAGGTGGTGGTGTAGCTATCTTGTTCAAATCTGATCTTCTGGTTTCACTCTATGATGTATCACTACCCTCAAATACCAATGCTGAGACCCTTACTATCAAACTCCAAATTAATAGCTCTAAAGAAATCTATATAGTCTGCTCTTACATCCCTCCAGGAAACAATATTAGCACCCTAGAAAACATTCTCAATAGCCTTTCTACCCATTTACCACAGGAAACAATTGTATTAGGCGATTTTAATATAGACTGGACCTTATGTAATTCCCCCACCCCTAACACCCATATTAATCTATTTGGTCTCAATCAAATAATAAACTTCCCCACTAGGATCCACAAACCAAGTAACAAAGAAACTACTCTTGACTGGATCCTTATAAATAGTCACCCAGATACCTATAAGGTAGGATCTCTCCCTGACAACATTAGTGATCACATTTTAACCTTTATCACTAAACAAAAGAAATATAGCCCAAAAAAGAACAATTTTGTCACCTATCTAAAAAACACTTCCAAGCTGAGAACTTTATGAATGAACTAAAAGCATGTAATTGGTCATCTCTAAAACTACTTAATCTAGATCAAGCAATCTCTTACTTTAATTCTACTTTCCTTCAAATTCTAAATAACCATGCTCCTTTCCGCTCCTCCAGAATCAGGACAAAAATAGCCCCCTGGTTCACAAAACAAACCAAAGAAAAAATGTTTCTATGAAACAAAATATGGGCAAGATGGAGAACCTCTTAAAGCTCTGTAGATCATCTATACTTTAAACAACTAAGAAATGCTGTCAAAAAGGATATAATCTCAGATAAAAAAAAAACTACTACTCCCACCTGCAACATTCACACTCTAATAATCCTAAATAATTCTGGTCTGGCATTAATAAACTTCTCAAACCAGGACATGCCACAACTCCTTCCCCCTGCTCTATTCCCAGTAGTAATCCTCTGCAAATAGCTAATGCCTTTAACAATTACTTCATTGAAGCTATTCAAACTTTAAATCAAACTCTAGTTCCCATGACCCCCACTCCTACACAACACACTAACAGTCCCTTTCCCTCCCTCCCTTCATTTGCAACCTGTAACAACCTCCTTTATCTGCAAACGCCTTCAAAAACTCAAACCCTGCACTCCCTCGGCTGAATGCCTCCCAGCAGAATACCTTCAAACTGCAGCCAAAGCCATAGCATACCCTGTTTCTATCCTGATAAACAGATCCATCTCTGAAGCCTACATCCCCTCTATATGGAAATTCTCTCATATAATCCCTTTGCACAAAGGAGGTAAATCTACTGAAATCTCCAACTACCGTCCTATTGCTCTACTCTCCCCACTAGCCAAAATTATGGAAAAATGTATTCATCATCAGCTACTCCAGCACCTTCTCCAAAACAACTTGCTTGCTAACTGCCAACATGGATTTAGGCCCTTTCATAGCACTACTTCTGCCCTTTTAACTTTTACTGATTGCATAAATAGGAATCGTAACAATAACTGTCTCTCAGCTGCTCTATTTCTTGACCTTTCCAAAGCCTTTGATATGGTCAATCACAACCTACTTATTAATGTGTTAAAAGCCCAATCTCTTGACCCACAAGCAATCCTTTGGTTCAAATCTTATCTGGAAAATAGGCAACAAGCAGTACTCTGGAACAATAATCTATCCACACACCTCCCAGTGAGCACTGGAGTTCCTCAAGGTTCTATCCTAGGCCCTCTTCTTTTCTCCATCTTTATTAATGATCTCCATACTGTTTTTCCACAATCCACCTGTATACAATACGCTGATGACTCTACTCTTATCTGTACTGCCAAGTCTTCTTCCTCTCTCCACACCCTTACACAAAATGTATTTAACACAGTTGAAGAATGGTTCACCCAACGCTGCCTTCTTCTTAACCCCAAGAAAACTAAGCTACTGTTCTTTACTCCCACCATAAAATCTCCTCAGTTCCACTTCACTATTACCTCTGACAATGGAACCTGCATTTCCCCTGATTCTACTGCTCAACTACTTGGTATAACTATTGACCATAACCTCAGCTTTGATGCCCATGTTAATAATATTATAACAACTGTTAATAAAAAATTAGGCTCCCTGTATAGAATAAAACCCTTCCTTACACCACTAGCTAAGAAATCCATTGCCCAGACTCATCTTACTTCCACCCTGTTCTATGCATCTGCCATTTACACCAATCTGTCAAAGCATAATCTTACCAAACTTGAAACTAGCTACAATAACATAACCAGATTTGCCACTGGCTCTCCATACAGAACCCATCACTGCCTCAACCTTAAACAACTCAAATGGTTAGAACTACAAAATCAACTACAATACAATCAACGTGTGATTGCACAAAAAATCCTGCACCATCCTACTAATACTCCCATCCTAACTAATCTGATTTCCCCCTATAAAAATCTTTCAACACTACGCTCAGCTAATAAGCTACTTATTGCCAGCAACCCTTCTAATAACAACGCAGGCAATTCCCTCTTCTCCAATGTTGTGGGTAGAATCTGGAACAAACTTCCTAATACACTCACCTCACTCTCATCCTCTCTAATCTTTAAAAAACACCTTAGAGACCACCTTAGAATACATTAGCTTTGCCCCTGCTCAAAGCCTGATTGAATCTACTTTTCTTCTCTCCCCTCCCCTGTTTCTTTTTCTCCTGCTTCCTTTACAATTACCCCCCATATCTTATGAACAACACTACTAAATAGTTGTGCTAATGTTCTAATGCTTTAGATTTTGATTGACTTCACACGAACCCTACTAAAGCATTAAGACTTGTTTATTTCTTACTTCTACTCTAATGAAACCTTACATTGTTCACAATTTATTAATTTTTTCTTATCATGTCTTATTACATAATGTGAAACTAGTCATTTTTAGAATATTTTGACTGTATTAATTCACTCATGTTGGAGCTTTTTTCCTCGGGCCTCTACTGAAAAGGGATATGTATCCAGCTAGACTAGCCCGGTCAACAAATGTAAATAAATAAAAAATAAATAAATACTTAACTAATCTCGATATATTTTCCTGACTGAACTAAAGACTTATTATTCCCTGATAGTTTACTAGAGCAAGGGAAGATGAAGTAGGTGAGAAATCCTTCTTTCTCAGGTTACAAAAACAGAATGCTCTGAGACTTCAGTCTCACCTAGTATTAAAATATCCTTTTTAGTGATGGATTACAGAATGACAGCACTTACATCTAGTCATCTAACTTCTGGTTCCCATGCTTCCCCCCTTGGCTAGAAGCTGTCAGGATTTAGCAGGTTTACACTGAAAACCTTGAAACTGCATCAGTTGACTGCCATGTGGTCAAATTACAGTTTTCAAGTGGGCAGAATGTCAAACTAAGATGTACTGACTACACTACAGTGAATGGGTAGTGTAGTTCGAGTGCTTTGGTTTGACATTGTGCAGGGAGATCGTGGTTCAGTAAGGAACAATGATTTCCTCACCAAAGTACAACCTTGGAGTTGGCATATTTAATGTGCAGGGGGTTTCGGGGTGCAGTCTCCCACAAGGGGGGGTGCATGGGGGCATAGCCCCCCTGCAAAATAGTAGAATTAATGTACCATTGACTGTAAAGTGTAATGGTACATTAATATGCACAGCAGGAGGTGAGTGATGTCACCTCCTGCTATGTCAAATACATTGAACTACGGATATCAATGTATTCACTTTCGCCTTGGTTTAGTTTTCGACATTCCGAACTCAGCATTTTGGGTTGACATTCTGAACGTTCGACTGAAGGGAATTTGAAATGCCTATAGTAAATTGATTTAGAACATATGTGTCAATAATACACACACGCAGAGCCATGCTAAGTTTGCCAAGCTCCTGGAAGTCATAAAACAATTTCAAACTTCCACCCTTCCAAAGTAGCAATTAGTTCACCCCAATGACAATGCACAAAACTTCCCAGTCCAAATGTGTTATCTCTGGCTGCATTGAGAACTGTATGACACAATATTTACGACCTAAGCCAGGTAATTTAATTTCAAAGAATTTTCAAAGTTTTCAAAACCTCTTCTTTTCCACTGTCTTCTGTTAAAACATATACATTTAAACAGTTACAATAATGTATATATTTCTTTTTCTTTCCAGTAGATCACACTGTTGCATATTTTTAACACAAGCAACTTTACCAATACATTTTTCAACACAAGCATCTGTACAAATCAGTTCAATATGCAAATGACATATAATTCCTTACAAAATTCCAGCAACTGTGCTGGTATGTCTTACACATCCACTGCCCTACTTCTCTTGGCATAGCTGGCAATACCTCACATCATCACAACAGGCATGAGTTTAACCAGTGGTTGGTATATGAAACCAGTAAGTTCGGTCTTGTGAGCACACCTATGAATAACTTATGCTTTTTAATGTCTTGGAAGAGACATTTTGCTTGATTGTCCCAGATTCCTCTGTTGGCTGGTATAACAATCAAAGGAAAAGTATGGGTAAATTGAAAGTCAGCTTTACTCTGAAATGAAAAGTGCCTCATTAACCAAAGAAAATGATTAAACAAATTCTAAAACCGAAGAAGGATTAACACAAGAACAGCTGGGGAAAATAAGTAAGTGGGTTTATTTGGTGAAATTGGTGATAAACAACATGCAAAAAAGAGCACCAGTGCAGACAGAAACATCTCAGGGTCAGATCCAGCAGATGAGACAATGAGATTACCAGAAATCAGGAATGGCTTGAAAGACAAGGCCAAAATAAAAATAAAAAAAAAACTTTAAGAACTTAAGAAAAAACAAGAAATTTTGTGGAGAGGGAAGATCTAAACTGTGAAGGAGTGGGTAGGAAGTGCAACAGTGATAGCATCTAATCAAATCTGTTACAGATGTTGCAGGGGGGTCTAGAAGTGAAATTAGGCAACAAAAAGAAGCTGAAAACTGTGCGGCAGTATCCAAGTCAATTAACAAGAATATAAGCAGTCAGTATGATTAACAAGTGTGATATGGAAAAGACAAAACTCTATTAATGAAGGGAATCATATCATTTAATAGAAACCTGTGCAAAACTGTATAAATCTACAAAAGTCTTCAGGTATAAATTTAAAGTTTGTGCCTTAACATGCAGTTGCCCATTCAGTAGTAAGGTTCCAAGCATATCCACTTTGAAATTAAGAGTCTGTAGTTCACACATATTTTATTGCTGAAAATGTGTAACACTGCAATAAGAAATAGCAAAGAGAAAACAATAAAATGGGAAGGAACTACTACTGTTATGCTCTTTTCTTATTATACAATGGCTTTTCCTGCTTCCCTATAATATAGCTGGTGAGTGTTTGGCATGATAGTTAAGGTGTTTACTGTGCAAACATATAAGGTACAGGGTTTCATTCTTACATGGGGTAACTGGCTAGCCTTAAAATGGCCCACAAGGGCAGTTAGTCTAGTACAAGTCTATGAATTTATGAGTATCATGATAGCTCTGCTCCTCTAACTAGACAATGTAGTATTTACATAAAAAGGTCTTAATGCATACAACAGGTTTTACATTTTGTAGCTCCAGTATTTCAAAGTTAATTTTTAAAATTGAGCAATACTTTAATAATTTTTAATAAGCCTCCACATCAGACTGAACATAATTTATATAGCAGTAACCTCCTGAACTCAGTAGAATAAGTTTAATATGAGATGATCAAGCCGCAATAAACTACAGGTAAGTAACAAGTCCACAAACTGGGCCCTTTAGCTGTAGCTGCATTTTAGCATAAATAAAAGCTACATACTTGGGGAAACCCTTCCAAGGGGCTTGGCTTACACACCAAGCTCCATACCTAAATTAATCAATAGGTCAGAAGCACCCGATCCCTTAATCCCTCAAAAGAATATGAATAAGAATAAAAAAGGAATGATTGTCAAAAACCATCCCCTTCCACTGGCCCACTATCATAATTAAATTCATATGATTAAAATGCACATGCCTTACAGGAAATCTTTATTTTTAAAAAAATAAGATTAAACTATAATGCTTTATTCTGCGCCAGATTACAGTAATTTGCATAACTGTCAAATGTCAATCAAAACTGTAAACTTCTTTACTACAGATGACGTGAATTGACACATCTTGAACCTGCTGTACTGATGTAACTGTAAGTGTGTATTTTTTAAAACTGAACAACACTTATCTGCCTGGATAACATAGATGAAATAAAGAAGAATTTACAGCATCAGAACTGCATATTTTTTAATACCTAAATCTTCAACTTATGATTGATTTTTCTGAAACTATGAGGAATAATACTTAAGCATAGTCTGGAATCGAAAAGAAAACATGTTCACCAAGGGCATGCAACTGAGGATTGGTAGGATATGTGTTTTACTGTTTTTTTTCTCTAATCATAATAATTCTTACAAAGTTAAAACTGTATCAAATGCCTGCAAATATAATTTCCTGTATGAAGACATAATGTCTGGCTTGAGCCCAGTTTGTCTCTGAAAAAAGATCATTGTGCAAGTCCACCTAAATAACAGACATAATTAAATCCATGTAATAAATTGTATAGTTACATTAATCACATTAAATACATCCATGTAATAAATTGCATAGTTACATTATTCACATTAAATAAATCCATGTAATAAATTGTATAGCTACATTATTCACATTAAATAAATCCATGTAATAAATTGCATAGTTACATTATTCACATTAAATAAATCCATGTAATAAATTGTATAGTTACATTATTCACATTAAATAAATCCATGTAATAAATTGTATAGTTACATTAATCACATTAAATAAATCCATGTAATAAATTGTATAATTACATTAATCACATTAAATAAATCCATGTAATAAATTGTATAGTTACATTATTCACATTAAATAAATCCATGTAATAAATTGCATAGTTACATTATTCACATTAAATAAATCCATGTAATAAATTGTATAGTTACATTATTCACATTCATCTTCCAGTTGTTTGACAGCTGTTAGGGGCAGGTACCAATTAAGGACTTTGTAAAAAGTAATATTACCTAGATCAGAAAAATGACATCTGATATATTCAAAATGTTGAAAATTGCAGAAATTCAAAGAGTTATTTTGCACAGATGAGTGAGGTGATAATTTAGCAATCTAAAAATTCTGAATCATTTTTTATACCATATTGTGATTTCTACAGCCATTGTGAACAGCATTTGGGATTTGTAAAAAGCAAATTTTGTACTCTGTTTTTTGGGTAGATTCAGAAATGTTATTGCAAGGTGAACGTGAGGTGTACACCTCAGGGTAACCATTTCTGATTCAGAGGCAGCAACAAGATGTGCAACACTGTTGTGGGCTGTCTTTGTGGCCATACTAAATGCTAATGAGGCACTCTAGTGGAGGGCATATGCTAATCAGCCATGTGCTCTCCCCGAGAACTGGCTGTGTAAATTAGCACGGTCTGCCATGTTACAGCCAAAAGCTTGTGTTCAGCTATTGTGGTAGGGGTAAGTGATGAGGAGTTCAGAGGACAGGTAGTGTTGGGATGTGTGTGCATGTATGCATGTGTTTGGTTGCATGTGTGAGTGTGTGTCTGTCTGGGAGGTCAAAATAGAGTGGTTAGTTACAGGATAGAGTGTGTGTGTGTGTGTGTGTGTATCAGTTGTTTACTGGGGCTGTCATACCTCCACATTCTCATATACTAATGTGAAAATCCTGCAACACTGAGTAAGGGGGAACACTAGCCATCAAGAATAACTTTAGATCATCATGCCTTAATGCCCTGTAGGGACAAGAGAACCACTAGACATCAGGGATAATGTATATAGTGTGCTTTGAAGGCACTTAGTAAAATGAAAGAAAGAAAGAAAGAAAGAAAGAAAGAAAGAAAGAAAGAAAGAAAGAAAGAAAGAAAGACATCATGGCTTGAGGAGGAGCCACTAGATATCGGGGATAACTCTTTCATCTCATGCCATAATGGCACTTAAACATAACTGGGATCTGGGTGGAACAGTATCCACAAGAGAGAACTCTAAGTATTGTTGCCTTAATGGCACTTGGAGTCGGGAGGAGGAGCACTAGCCACCAGGGATACTATGTAGTATGCATTAAAGGCACTTAAGAAAAACAACATTTTACAGAACAAAAGACATGGGAGGGGGTCACTAGTCACCATGGATATTCTTCATAGTGAGCTGTAAAGCCCTTAAAAACATTGACACCCTGCACCCTCCCACCTTATAGAGACAATATCAATTTTCTGCAGCAGCACCTTTAGACATAGGGGTATGTGAAAATAGAACTTGTGTGTTTAAAATGCATACAGTGAAATGGAGGAGGTTTTAGACCTTGCCTACTTTACATCAAAGCCAGGAGGATTAACCCCATATGCTAACTGATCCTTTACTGCTGTTGGGGACTTTACATAATAAGAAGTATAAAGCTCTAATGTTTGCCATGATTCAATGCTTGCAACAGTCACAAGGGACAGTCAGAGGAGGCTTCAATACAAAGCCAGGAGGAATACCAGGCAATACCAGGGAGATTAGTTAAAGTTTTACTAGGATTCACAATGTTAAAAGAGCAGAAGTTCTAACATCACTATGCTATCTACAAACATTGACAAGACTGCAAATGTAATCTTTGCCATTTTTGTCCAACTGTAAGGATCCATGCTTTATGATGGCAGGACTCAATAAATAAGTGACCTCTGGGACATTCTAATAACTCAGGAACAGGTAATAGGCATGTGATGTGTGTGTATGTATATGTGTTTATAACATGTGGAAAAGTGAATGAGGCGGGTACCTGTAACAAAATGATGCATGAGCCACCACTGTTAACTACTGCAGGAAAGTGCTGATCTGTACTCATCATAGTTAATAACAATTCAAAAACATGCAAATTAGCTGTTCATGAGGTATTTCTTCACTGCAGTTAATGTATCTCTGATTCGCAAACGTACACATCATGGAAACAGGCCTTTTTACCGCAGTCCTTTTCCTGAGCACTGGGGCTCTCTCTGAATCCTCATGTGTACTACTGCAGAAAATACATAAATCATATTCTAAAACTCCTAACAGATCTTTATAATATCACAAACAAGATTTGTCTTTAATGTCTTTTGCCATACATCTAGCCAGTTATTACAAACCAGCTGTTTACACTTTGTATACTGCATGTTACAATGTCAAAAATATATTTCTTTGTATCCTGACATTTGTTCGTTGTATAATGCTATGCATTATACTAAGGCTATGCCTGAAAGAGGTCCTCTGTGGATTAGCCTATTACTCTGGTCAATGAAAACAAGTGAGTTCTTTCGGCTTCTTCAGTTAGGGGTCGCCACAGCGGGTCACCGGACTACAGATTGATTAGCAGTAGGGTTTTAACGTTGTCGAGTTGCCAGCCTGGCACCCACTTTCACAGACGTTGCGCGCGTACACACACACACACACACACACACACACACACACACACACACACCTACTGTATGTCTTTAAAACTCAGCTCACTCAACCACAGGGAGGACATGCAGACTCCACACAGAAGGCACTACGGCCGATGAAAACAAGTAAGCAAAATAAACAAACAAACACTGCAGAAGTAATGAGGTAATTATTCTCATATTAAAAATGATTTATTGGCAGTCTTCTCATGGATTTTTAGTTTATACTTATTTTTATCCTTTTTGATGAAATACAGCAATATCACTCTACCAGCCATTTAGGAAAACATTTTTGTGGTTGCCATTTGAAATTATCTTTCAGTACAAAATTGCACAACGACAATTGCAGAATGCATGAGATAGCAGCCATTTTTTAACATTTGATAGCTTTGTGAATTACCTGCCCCAGGGACCTTTTTCAGTCTTAAGCTAAGCCATTAAAATGCAGTCATTAGAGGTTTATATATATATTGGTGAATAAAAGAAATTACATACAAGAAAAATTGATACTGCAGAAAATGTTTACATTAGTTCCGTACATAGCTTTAGGTACTCTCCAGCTGTTACATGTGCTTTGTGAGGTACAGGCCAGAAGGGGCATTGTACTCAATAATGGGTCTTATAAGGGAAGAATACAGGGATGTTATGACCACCTTGTCCCTGGATGAGATACCCTTACTAATGAGGTGGGCCATGTAGAAAGCTTTCTGTACAACAGAGACAATACAGTGGTCAAAAGTCAGTTTGCAATTAACCTGGGTGCCCAAGTCTCTCACGACTGATTGCATGCTTAAGACCTAGTTATTAATGTGATACTTTGTGGGGATTTCACTCTCCTCAAAGGGGATGATGATGGATTTTTTGGTATTCAGTTTGAGGGCATGTTTTTGGCACCAGTCATTTGTTTGGGTGAGCCCCTCTTGGAGGAAGGCAACATCAGTAGGGGAATTGATGACCACACCCAGCTTGCAGTCATCTGCAAACTTGGTCAGCCATAGCCCACTGGTTTTATCCTGCACCTCAGAAAAGTATATCCCAAACAACAAAGGCCCCAAGACTGATCCCTGGGGTATACCACTCATTACAGGTCGACTGCTTGAGGTGGCTTCCCCTGTTTTGACTAGGTGAGTTCTATCATTGAGCCAGTTTGCTACTCATCTGCTAACATATGGATTGATGCATAGTTGAGAGGGTTTATCTATTATATCTGAGTGGAAAGTAGTATCAAAGGCTTTGGCCAGGTCAAGGTAGGAGGTGTGTACTGTCTTCCCATCATCCATGGCTTTGGTGACTGTCTCAAAGAAGTTGACCAAATTTAACAGGCATGATCTCCCTTTGACAAAACCAAACTGTGTGAGATCAAGTGTTTGGAGTTTGCCAGTGTCCTTGTCAATGAGGTTCATGATAATCCACTCCATGGCCTTGCAGATCAGGCTAGTTAGGTTGATGGGTCTATAATTTCCTGGATTGGTGGATGCTCCACCTTTTTGCAAAGGGATGACAGTGGCTGTCCTCCACTTGGCTGGGATGAAGCCAGTACTCAGGCTTTGGTTGAATAAGGTGCCTAATTGTACTGCATGTTCCTGCCTGAGTTCATGTAGGATGCAGCCTGGGATGTTAATGGGTCCCATGGAGACTGGATTTTTGCCTTTGAAAGAGCACTGATGACTTGCTCCCTAGCGATAAGGGGAGGGGGGAAAGTGCTGGGGATGTCCTGATTTACTGATGGGGGACAGGAGGTAAAGTTTTTAATCGAACCTGTCTGCCAGCAGGTTCACTATATCTTCAGCTTTTATGTATGTGCTCTCCTTCACCACCAGTTCTGAGGAGATCTGGGTGCTTCCCTTGAGATTGCGGACATGTGAAGAAGGTCTTGTGATTGCCTTTAGTAGTTGTGGCCAGTTTGGACTCGAAGTTTGCTTTGGAGGATTTCACTAGTGCTCTTATTTGCTTGTTCAGGCTAAGGAGAGATTGCTTCCAGTTAGGCACCTGCTCCTTCTTGGTCCTGGACAGCAATTTTTTTCTTTTATTATAGAGTTTATTTATTGCAGATGTCCACCAGACAGGTTTAATCTTCCTTGCGGAGGATGATTTTGTCCTGTTGGGTATTCCAGATTCCATGCAGCTATATAAATGCTCATATAGTATTTTGGTGTAGGTTTGGACATATGTGTCAGTTCCTATGGAGGATGGCTGTGAAGCTGTTTATACCTTCTGTCAGGAGGCTGTAACCAGCTTTTGAGAAGTTTTTTTGTTTGACCTTAGCCGGTGGTGTGGGGGGGTCTGGGGAGATGGTGACTTCAAAAGCGGCACTTTGTGGTCAAATCTTACCAGGGAGGATGACACTGTAGGGATGCTGCAGTGGTTACTCATGTTGGTTAATACCAAGTCCAACATATTTTCACCTCTTGTGAGGGTTTCAACCAGCTGGTTCAAGGCATTTGCATTGATGAAATCAAGGAATCTCTGGGCATTTGTGTTTTGGCATGAGTAGTTCTTCCAGTCTATGATTGGATAGTTAAAGTCATCCAGGATCAGGGTAAAGGGTTAAATCTTGATAGATTCAAAGAGGTCCAAATAGGTGGTGTTGGCAAAGGTGGGGCCTGTAGCTAGCTATGATATGAACAGGGGTCCTGCCAATGGTTATCTGCACCTGGAGTGTCTCCTGTGCTTCATACTGTTTGACCAGCCTCAAGGTGTGTATGTCTTTTATATGTATTGCAACTCCACCTGCTTTTGCTTTGCTGCCCACGGTTTAGGGTCTGAATGTATGATAGGATGAGTAACCTGGCATGGCTGTGGTGCTCTCCACAGCTTCGAACGAAGTTTCTGTGACTGCACAAATGTCAGCATCTTCCAGGGTTAAGAATGCTTGCAGTGAGTGCAGTTTCATGTTTAGACTCCTAGCATTTAGCAGCATGACCTTTAATTTGCGTTTTGATAAAATTTTCATTTGGTAGTTTTACCCTCATGGCATTTCCTTGGCACATAAAAATCCACTACCAAAACATTAGTGGACCAGAGTTCCGCTGTGGCGACCCCTAACCGGGATAAGCCGAAAGACACAACAACAACAACAACCCTCATGGCATTTCCTAAAAAAAGGGTGTATGGGGGAGGCGAGAGCCTTTGCCAGCAGCCTGAAGCCCAAAGGAGACAGATGCAGGCCATCTCTGGCAAAGCATTGTGGTTTGTCAAGCATGTCTTCCCAGGCTATCAGGTACTGTATCACCTTAAAAAGACACCAGAAACTAAGACAATTGTTAAAGTCAATCATTTTCTGTTTGTACTGAGGCATCATTTTGGGTGATGGTAGAATGCTGCTGAAGGCTAGGGACATACCTGCATGGGACACTTATTCAACGAACTCGATTATGTCTCTCTTCATATAGTCTAGGGAGGTATGTCTCAAGTCATTTATGCCAACATGGACTATGACAGTCATAACCGTACCTGTTGTTGAGAGACATGAGTGCATGGGTAATACGGCAGATTCTGGCACCTGACAAACAACTAACCATGATTTTCTCCATATCCATCCTGGTGAGGGGCACATCTGTGTGTCTCACAATGTAGTCTCCTATGACTAATATGTTGAGTTTATGCTTAGGCCTTAGTGGCGGTGAGAGGCAGGTGTGTGGACTATGTGTGGTGTAGTGGGCAGTGGAGTTCTCATGTGTTTTTGCCTCAGAAGTCTCTTTTGTTTAGGTATGTTTCTGTTGAGGACCTCCACATATGTGGGTGTGTATTGTATAGGTGTGGGTGGTGTTTGAGGTGTGGTGTTTGTGTTGATAACCTTCTCAGTACCAGATATACTGGCTTGCGAGGGAGAGAGCATTGACTCTAGGTTCTTAATGTAACTGCATCTCTCACAAATTGTGCTCCTAGGTGATAGTAGTAGAGGGTTGGCCAAGTACATGAAGCAGTTGCTGCACTATCTCAGGATGCATATATCAACCAAACTGGCAGGAGAAAGCGTAGGAAATTGTCCATCTATATTTGTCAGAAACTGAAAATTTGAAGCTAGAATACCTCACAAAGGGTTACAAATAGTGCAGCTGCAGCTCTGGATGCAGAAAACCTGTATCAGACAGAACTACTCAATTTAAGGGTTAAGAACACAGTAAAGCTTACTAAACAATCACAGGTTAACCACATAAAAATAGTACTC